>NW_026865083.1:0-22313 GCF_026571515.1 Ruditapes philippinarum
AGTGTTCAATACTCTAGCAAGACTATTTCCAGAATTATGCCCCTTTTGAACTTAGACTTTTTTTTTGAGAAATTGGTAATTTTTACTCCAACTTCTTCAATCATGATAGGATTTTAAAAAAGTTATATTTTGATAACAGGGATGTTTAAAAAATAACTTTAGAGTGTCCTTCAGTCCGCCTGTCTGTACATAAAAACTGTTTCCTGTGATCACTTTTAAAGAACTTTTTCAACAAATTTACGTAAAATAGGAACATAAGTGAATGGCCAATGGCCCTTCAGAATGTTGCTTGGGCTCTTACCGGTAGGGGACTTATGGATTGCTTGCAATACTATGATAATTGCTTGTTTTTTTAGTTATTGCCCTTTGTTGGCGACGCCGGTGAGCAACGTTGTCTCTTATGGAATGCTTTTTATTTTGGGCTATGGAAGGAGTTATTATTAGCAGTTAATGTCATGTTGTGTCAATCAGTTTTATTTTGATTCGTAAAAATCAAGTAAACAAATATGTTGTTATATTTGTATTTAATAACTTTATATAAAAAGCATGTGCATTGTGATACTTATTTTTATGAAATTGCAGGCTCTGTTTAACAGCTTATCCCTTAAATACTAAAAGCTGCCTCCGAATATTATTATTTATTGTTGTGGTCTACATTGACCTTTTCGTTTATTTTGAAATAGGACTTTCATTTTTTGTTATTAATCAAAAATTTAATTTTATTATTATTTTAACTGTGATTTATTTATTTTTGTGCCCCCACGTTAGTGGCGGGCATTTAGATTTACCCTTGTCCGTCCGTCCGTCTGTCCGTCCGTTCACTTTTGTGTCGCACGTAACTCAAAAAGTAATTGACACAGAGTCATGAAACTTTACAGGAATGTTGATCAGCATGTGTTGTTGTGCACCTGGGTATTTTCGTCTGGATATTTTTAGTATTTTCAGAGTTATTGCCCTTGACTTAGTAAAATTTTGCAATTTTCAACTTGTGTCGCATGTAACTCAAAAAGTAATTGACATAGAGTCATGAAACTTTACAGGAATGTTGATCAGCATGTGTAGTTGTGCACCTGGGTATTTTCGTCTGGGTATTTTTAGTATTTTCAGAGTTATTGCCCTTGACTTAGTAAAATTTTGCAATTTTCAACTTGTGTCGCATGTAACTCAAAAAGTATTTGACCTAGAGTGATGAAACTTTACAGGTTTGTTGATCAGCATGTGTTGTTGTGCACCTGGGTATTTTCGTGTGGATATTTTTAGTATTTTCAGAGTTATTGCCCTTGACTTAGTAAAATTTTGCAATTTTCAACTTGTGTCGCACGTAACTCAAAAAGTATTTGACCTAGAGTCATGAAACTTTACAGGAATGTTGATCAGCATGTGCAATTGTGCATCAGATATTTTCGTCTGGATTTATTTAGTATTTTTAGAGTTATTGCCTTTCACTTAGAAAATTTTTGCAATTTTCAACTTGTGTCACAAGTTACTCAAAAAGGATTTGACATAGTCATTAATTAAACCTTATGGGCAGGTGGCTCAGCATATTTAGATTTGCACCTTGGGTTTCGCTTGTGGATTTATCAAGTATTTGTAGAGTTATTTCCCTTGACTTAGTAAAAAGATTGACAGAACAGTGGCGCGGTGGGGGCACCCGTGTCCTATGGACACATTTCTAGTTTGCAATGTTTTTTATTGAAATGTTATGTTTTTGTTATTTAATAAAGAAAGAAAATACAAACAGTACGACTCATTACGGAAATTAATAATCAGCTTGCAAAACATCATCCGCAACTATTTGGTCTTTGGTTTTCCATCGATAATAGCCAAAAAAGTTCCGATTGCATTTCCCGCGGATTTTACCACTTTGCCAATTAAAATACATTACTCAAATCACGTGATGTTTAAATTTGCAAGGAAGCCGGAGTAGTCAACATGGTAAGGGGTGTTTTGGGAAGTTTGCATCAAGGATGCTCTATATTTGCCCCATACATCGGCATGCAATGTACTGCTATGGCACTTACTGTATAGGCTGCATTATTTTCTTTATGAAAAGTCCCACATCGTTCCTTTTCATCTTCACAAATTGATGATATTTTGTTTAATGGCAAGTGTCTGTATTCGCGGATTGTTGAAAACATTGGACACATGCGTTATCTTAGTCATGCAGATTTGTCAGATGAAATATATTTTCAGAGAACAAATTTTCAGGTCCAATACATGCGAGATTTGTATTACGGGAGAATAGGTAGTCCCCGTCATCGCCAAGAAAATTTTGGACATGTGACAAGCTTAAAATGGCCTCAGGTCGATCATAAGGTGACGTGAAACCAACGCTGAAAAGCCTTTTACTCTATCTCATTGCATTGAGAAGTTGCAGCACTTTGAAATCAGTTTCGATGAAAAACTAGAAATGTGTCATCATGCCCCCACATGCAGCCAAAATTTCTGATGTTATAATATTAGTTCCAAATTTGTTTGCACAAATTATTTTTTTTCATTTTAAGTTCAAAGCCCTTAAAACTTTTCTATGTTAACACAAACCATTTTCATACAATGTTCAAGGCACTGAAATTATTCAGTCTTAACCTTTTGAAAATAGCATATTGCATATTTGTAGCCAAAATAATGGCTACATACATTTCCACAAAAGTATGAGTGCTGAAACTGAAAGTTCAAAATTTTTCCAACATTCAGGAAAGATAAGTTTGTCCAAAATCATTGAACCACGACCAAATTCAAACTTAAACTGCTTATTCCTAAGATGTATCTATATTATTTTCAAAGTGAAAGGGACATAACTCTGCCAAAAATCATCGAACCATGACCAAATTCCACGATGTTGATAGAGTTGATGGAGAAATGAACGATCCCTTAATGGACTATATTAATGGAAATCAAAATGAAAATGCCAATGAAGAAGACGAATTTGACCAATTAGAACAGTTTTTTCAGACTGTTGAAGAAACTGACGGGCCTGTTGAGAGCCAGCTTGCAAAAATAGCGGGACTAGCGCTGAGGGGGCGAAGCAACAAATTATCCACACAGGATGAAGAGGCCATCAAAACATACAAAAAGAAATATTAAAGGCCTGAAAACATAGATTCCCTACAAGTACCAAAACTTATGATTTTATGCTACAGAAGACGACTTCTGCTCTGAACTTAGCACTAATACCAACAATTAGGGGATTGGAAAACATCAAGAAAAATGGTGACTTGCATTGCACTCAAGAGTTTGTTATGGACACCTTTAAAATTTTGTGTCTTCTTGTCAGGGAGAAGACAGCAACAAGGGCAGCCCGTATCAAAAAATGGGTTCCACCACAATACAAGTCAGTTTGCGACCTACCTGCTAGTTCAAAGAATCTGTTTGGCGACAACCTGGAAGAGTCGATAAAGAAATTAGATGGACCAAAAATCAAGATGACTGCTTCTAGGATTCCTTTTTTAGGGAAAAGAGGGGGGAGGAACTACAGCAACAACAACAGATCATCAAACTACTCCCCCGGATACACCAACAACACCAACTATCAACAACAAAGACGTGTATACAAACAAAATCAACCGCAACAGCATCAAAGACCAAAACAACACCAGAGGGGTGGGAGAAGAAACAATCAACAGCAGAAACATTAAATGATGTAGGTACTTTAAGTCTAAAAAATTCACTTAACAATTTTCAAGCAGGCAAAACTAGACTGTTCATAAAAAACTGGCAAAACATAACTTCTGATAAATGGATTCTGAGGACTGTTTGTGGTTACAGTATTGAACTTGGCAAAAGACCAAAGCAACACTATGTTCCGAAACCTTTAAAATTTGCTCCAGAGGAATGTCTAAAAATTCAAAAAGAATTAGATCGGTTCCTAGCTTGTAACATAATTGAAAAAGTACACACATATAATAATAATGAATACATTTCAAATATTTTCTATAGACCACAGAAAGATGGTAAAATTCGGGTTATTCTCAATTTAAAAGGGTTTAATGAAAATTCATGGACAAAAAGCATTTTAAAATGGAGACATTACATTCAGCAATTAATGCAATGAGACATAATTGTTTCTTTGGTTCAGTTGACTTGTCTGAAGCTTTTATTCAATTCCAATTCTTGAATCAGATAGGAAGTACTTCAGGTTCTATTTTAATGGTCAACAAGAAGCATGTCAACATGGCCATCCCCCGCCGAATGTGTTTGCTCATTGGAAGAATGTATATGTAGTAGAGCAGAATAACTCCATTTTAAGGTCTTTTGGTAACGTAAACTGATGGCTATAGTGATTACAGATTTGAAACCTATGTGAATACTGATGGCTGAAAATAACAAAGGGCAATTACTGAAAAATAATGCAGGGTAGGTTATCATTCTTGTGTGCTGCATAGCTCCTCAGTAAAATCTATCCACCTATGAAGTTTCAAGTTGATACCTCAAATACTTTTAAGAAAAAAATTGAATTGAAAAATTAAGTATGAAAAAAAACAAAGGGCAATTATTTGCTCAAAAATTATAAAAGGTAGAGTAATCATTCTTGTGCACTGCAAACCTCATGAGTTAGATCTATGCACCTATGAAGTTTCATAATGATATCTCAAAGGCCTTTTGAGTTATGCTCTGGACAAAATTAATTTTGAAAAATAACAAAGGGCAATAACTAAACAATTATGCAGGGTAGAGTTTATCATTCTTGTGCACTGCACTCCTCCTCAATGAGATCCATCCAGCTATGAAGTTTCAAGTTGATACCTCAAATACTTTTTGAGATAAGCTCCGGACAAAATATTATGAAAAAGAACAAAGAGGAATAACTCAAAAATTGTATAGGGAAGAGTTATCATTCTTGTGCACAGCATTCCTCCTCAATAATATCTATCCACCTATGACATTTCATGTTGACATCTCAAACACTTTTGAGTTATGCTCCACTCAGGTGAAAAATTAGGTATGAAAAATAACAAAGGGCAAAAACTCAAAAATTATGAAAGGTAGAGTTATCAATCTTGTGCACTGCACACCACCTGAGTGAGATCTATGCACCTATGAAGTTTCATGTTGATATCTCAAAGGCCTTTTGAGTTATGCTCTGGACAAAAATTAATTTTGAAAAATAACAAAGGGCAATAACTAAAAAATTATGCAGGGTAGAGTTATCATTCTTGTGCACTGAAATCCTCCTCAATGAGATCCATCCAGCTATGAAAGTTCAAGTTGTTACCTCTAATACTTTTTGAGATAAGCTCTGGACAAAATAGCATGAAAAAGAACAAAGGGCAATAACTCAAAAATTGTATAGGGAAGAGTTATCATTCTTGCGCACAACATTCCTCCTCAATAAGATCTATCCACCTATGAAGTTTCATGTTGATATCTCAAACACTTTTTGAGTTATGCTCCACTCAGGTGAAAAATTGAGTATGAAAAATAACAAAGGGCACTAACTCAAAAATTATAAAAGGTAGAGTTATCAATCTTGTGCACTGCACACCTCCTGAGTGAGATCTATGCACCTATTAAGTTTCATGTTGATATCTCATAGGCTTTTGGAGTTATGCTCTGGACAAAAATCAATTTTGAAAAATAACAAAGGGCAATAACTCAAAAATCATGCAAGGTAGAGTTATCATTCTTGTGCAATGCACTCCTCCTCAATGAGGTCTATCCACATATGAAGTTTCAAGTTGATAACTCAAATACTTTTAGAGATATGCTCCGGACAAAAATGTCGGACGGAAGGACGGACGGACGGAGAATATTTCTATATCCCCCGCCGCCTTTTCGGCGGGGGATAATAAAAACGTTGGCAGAAGCAGTTACTGTCATGAGACAGGACATAAAAGAACTGCAGAAAAGAAAGGCGGAGGACGACTCAAACACATCATCTTCTAAAATGACAAAATCTGACAAACAAATAATTGATACTTACCAAGCTGCCAGAAGTTCAGAGTCAGAAAGTGAATCTGATATAGAGGGTTTCTTAATTCAAGAAGAGTCTGACACTGAGGAAAAGGACACAGGGTCCTTTTTGGAGGACCTGGATCAATTCTTTTCAGAACAGAAAGAAACGGGGGAGGAATTAAATGACAAGCTGGCTGCAATAACAAACTAAGCTCTCCGTGGGTCTGACAAAAGAGATGTTGAAAAGATAAAGGAGTTTAGAGAGAAGTACAAGAGACCAGTAAACGTTAAAAATCTTCAAGTACCAACAGTTGAAGAGGTTGTTTGGCGTTAACTCCAGCTAAACACAACAAGAGGGCCATGATGGCCCTTGATCGCTCACCTGACTTATCAAACTCATCCAAACAATTACCTAGACAAGCATTCTGACCAAGTCTCATGACAGGTGAGTCAAAAATGTGACCACTACAGTGTTAACAAGGATTATCCATATTTGAGCAGTGCGACCTAGTTTTTTACCCAGGTGACACATATTCAAACTTGACCTAGAAATCATCAAAACAAACTTTCAGACCAATTTCCAGGATACTTGGATCTAAACAGTAGCAACTAGAGTGTTAACAAGATTTTTCTATTTTTTGCTCCGGTGACCTAGTTCCACATGCGATTTCGAACTCATCCAAGCAATTACCTAGACAAGCATCCTGACCAAGTTTGATGATAATTGAGTCGAAAATGTGACCACTAGAATGTGAACAAGGTTTTTCCATATTTGGGCGGTGTGACCTAGTTTTTCACCCAAGATGACCCATGTTCGATCTTGACTTAGAAATCATCAAAACAAACTTTCAGACCAATTAACAGAATATTTGGATCACAACAGTAGCCACTAGAGTGTTAACATGATTTTTCTATTTTTAGCTCCTGTGACCTAGTTTTTCATCCGAGATGACTCATGTTCGATTTATTCCCAGCAATGACATAGACAAGTTTCCTGACCAAGTTTTGATGACAATTGAGTCAAAATTGTGACCACTAGCGTGTTAACAAGGTTTTTCTATTTTTTAGCTCCTGTGACCTAGTTTTTTTCATCCGAGATGACCCATGTTCGAAACTCATCCGAGCTGTCACCTAGACAAGCATCTTGATCAAGTTTGATGATGATTGATGCAAAAATGTGACCGCTAGAGTGTTAACAAGGTTTTTCTATTTTTAGCTCCGGTGACCTACTTTTTCATCCGAAAAGACCCATGTTCACACTCATCCGAGCTATCACCTAGACAAACATCCTGACCAAGTGTGATGATGATTGAGGCAAAATTGTGACCTCTAGAGTGTTAACATGGTTTTTCTATTTTTAGCTCCTGTGACCTAGTTCTTCATCCGAGATGACCCATGTTCGAACTCATCCAAGCTTTCACCTAGACAAGCATCTGACCAAAGTTTGAAATGAATGACTGATGCAAAAATGTGACCGCTAGAGTGTTAACAAGGTTTTTCTATTTTTAGCTCCGGTGACCTACTTTTTTCAACCGAGATGACCCATGTTCAAACTTATCCGAATTATCACCTAGACAAGCATCTTGACCAAGTTTGATGATGATTGATGCAAAAATGTGACCGCTAGAGTGTTAACAAGGTTTTTTCTATTTTAGCTCCAGTGACCTACTTTTTTCATCCCAGATGACCCATGTTTGAACTCATCCGAGCTATCAAACTAGATAAGCATCCTGACCAAGTTTGATGCAAAAAATGTGACAGCTAGAGTGTTTAACAAGGTTTTTCTATTTTTAGCTCCGGTGAACCTACTTTTTTCATCTGAGATGACCCATGTTCGAAACTCATCCGAGCTATCAACTAGATAAGCATCCTGGACCAAGTTTGATGATGATTTGATGCAAAAAATGTGACCGCTAGAGTGTTAACAAGGTTTTTTCTATTTTTAGCTGTCCGGTGACCTACTTTTTCATCCAAGATGACCCATGTTCGAACTCATACCGAGCTATCACCTAGACAAACATCCTGACTAGTTTGATGATGATTGAGGCAAAAATGTGACCGCTAGAGTGTAAAAAGTTTTTTCTATTTTTAGCTCTTGTGACCTAGTTTCTCATCCGAGATGACCCATGTTCGAACTCATCCAAGCTATCAACTAGATAAGCATCCTGACCAAGTTTGATGATGATTGAGGCAAAAATGTGACCGCTAGAGTGTTAACAACTAAATGTGAACAGACGACGGACAATCATCGATCCTAAAAGCTCACCCTGATGATGACCATGATGGCCCTGAGGTCACTCACCTGTATATAGCCCCCCCACCCCCACACAAACACCCATAAGAAGATGTTTCATGTTAAACATCTTAGCTCTAGCTCATTGGACTTTTTAAAAAAAAAATTTTTTAAGTTTTTACTATACACATAAAGTTAAAAACAATGACACCCCTGGGGCGGGGCCAGTTTTGACCCAAGGGCTTTTATTTGAACAAACTTTGTAGACACTTACTAGTTTTTGCCATACACATATAAGGAAAATCAATGATCCCCGGGACGGGGCCAATTTTGACCCCAGGGCTTTTAAAATTTCAACAAACTTTGTAGACACTTACTAGAAGATGTTTCAATGTTTAATATCTAAACTCTAGCTATTTGGGTTTTTTCAAAGAAGATCTTTTAAGTTTTTTTGCTATACCGATATAAGGAAAATCAATGACCCCCGGGGTTGGGGCCCAATTTTTGGACCCCACGGGGCTTTTATTGAAACAAACTTGGTAAGACACCTATATAGAACATGATTGATGCTAAATATCTTAGCTCTAGCTTCTTTGAGTTTCTTTTAGAAGAAGATTTTTTTAAAGTTTTTACTATATGCATATAGGGAAAATCAATGACCCCCTGGGGGGGGGGCCAATTTTGACCCCAGGGCTTTTATTTGAACAAAACTTGGTAGACACCCAAAGAAATTGTTCAGTGTAAACATCTAAGCTCTAGCTCATTGGGCTTTTTTAAAAGAAGATTTTTTTAAGATTTTGCTATACACATATAGTTAAAAACAAATGACACCCTGGGGCGGGCCAGTTTTGACCCCAGGGCTTTTATTTTGAACAAACTTTGTAGACACTCACTAGAAGATGTTTCATGCCTTAATAAATCTAAACTCTAGCTATTTTGGGCTTTTTCAAAGAAGAGTTTTTAAGTTTTTGCCTATACACAATAAGGAAAATCAATTACCCCCCGGGGCGGGTTTTTGACCCCAGGGCTTTTATTTCAACAACTTTGTAGACACTCACTAGAAGATGTTTCAATGCTTAATAATCTAAACTCTAGCTATTTGGGTTTTTCAAAGAAAGATTTTTTTTAAGTTTTTTTGCTATACAAATATAAAGGAAATCATGCCCCTGGGCGGGGCCAATTTTTTTTGACCCAACCGGGCTTTTATTTGACACACAACACTTGTAGACACCTATTAGAACATGTTTGATGCTAAATATCTTAGCTCCTAGCTCTTTGAGTTCTTTAAAAGAAATTTTTTAAGTTTTTACTATTTGCAATATAGGGAAAATAATGACCCCTGGGGCAGGGCCAATTTTGACCCCAGGGCTTTTATTTGAACAAACTTGGTAGACACCATTAGAACATGTTCATGCTAATATCTTAAGCTCTAGCTTTTTGAAGTTCTTTTCAAAAGAAGATTTTGTAAGTTTTTTCTATATATGACATATAGGGAAATCAATGAGCCCCTGGGGGCAGGGCCAATTTTGACCCCCAGGGTTTTATTTGAAACAAACTTGGTACAATAAACACTCATTAGAAGATGTTTTATGCTGAATATCTTAGCTCTAGCTCTTTGGGTTCTTTAAAAGAAGAATTTTTAAGTTTTTACTATATGCATATAGGGAAAAATCCAAATGACCCCCTGGGGCGTGGGGCAATTTGAGCGCCCAGGGATTTTATTTGAAAAATTGGTAAGACACTCACTAGAAGATGTTTTCATGCCAAATATCTAGCTCTAGCTTTTGGTTTTTTAAAAGAAAGATATTTTAAGTTTTTTCTTTCGGTTGCCATGGCAACCAGAGTTCTGCATGGAATTAAATTCTTTGAACAATTTTTAAAGGTGACCATCAAAGAAACATTCCTGTGAAGTTTGGATGAAATAGGCTCAGCGGTTTATGAGAAGATGTCGTTTAAAGTAAAAGTTTACGGACGCCGGACGCTGGACGGACGGACGCCGGACGAAAAGCAATCACAAAAGCTCACCCTGTCACTTTGTGACAGGTGAACTCAAAACGTAGATTTCCTCTTGCAGAGGGTCACAGGAAACTATGCACTGGCACTAACACCACTTCTCAGGGCTTTGGATTTGTTGAAAGCAATGCAAAATTATTGAACCAATTTTCACAAAAGATGAAAATGAATATATGAGCCGGGTCACGACAAAACCAACATAGTGCGTTTGCGACCAGCATGGATCCAGACCAGCCTGCGCATCCGCGCAGTCTGATCAGGATCCATGCTGTTCGCTATAAGTTTCTCTACTTGTTATAGAGTCTGTAAGCGAACAGCATGGATCCAGATCAGATCAAATATTTTCATTAGACCTAAAAATTCTGCATTCTTGTCTTTCAGAATGGTAGAATTTTATGCTGGGACGGATGTGTATTGGACTAGAAGTCAAAGGGATTTCGTCCTATTCAATGGAAATGGACCTGAGCAACTTCTAAGCAGAACTTTAGATGTTTTCTTCAGTAAAGAAGTTTTAATGAGTTCATCAGCAATGGGAGGGGGAAGTTTCAACCCCTTAATGAAGCTATTGTAAATGCTTGTATTTGTAAGTATCTATAATTAACTAGACTGTTTTTTATTTTTAAAGAAGAGCAATATTGGTAGGCTGGTAGCTCATAATATATTGTGCTGGATCATTGTATAAATTGAACTATATCTCTATAAATACAGAGTTATTAACAGGAACAAGATCTTAATTAATATATAATATGCATATGGCCTGAACAGAGGATCTGTGATTTTTTTTGCTCGACTATTTGATAAGAATAAGTAGAGGTATCCTAGTGTTGAGCGTCTGGTCCATCATCAAGGTCAAGGTAGTTGAAGTGAGTACATTTCATAAAAATATCATATGTGAATAACGTTGTTTTGTTACATAGATATTAAACGTCATTTTACATATTACACATCACTTAAGACATTTATATAAATATTTTAAATTTGAAACTTAAAATATTACAGATATAATGTAGAATTATAGAAGTTCCAATAATAATTGAAATAATCCTTTTTTTAGATTGAAATGAAGTTGTATCCTTTTTCCTTATATAGCTGCTTCAATGTTTAAACATGCAGCCATCCTGTATTTGAAGTATCAATCTTTGAACAAGGTGAAGAATTTACATCATAGTAAAATATCTTTATTAGGAGGGTTTATATTTTATATTATTTTTCGTAAGGCTTTCCTCCTTGCACATGTATACAAATAGCATGTTTATCGAGGTTCGCGAGATAGGCACCGCATTTCAAAGATAAAAACGCAAAATAAGCTAGTCGTACTACATCACACACATCATGATCACTCGAGCGTTTGATAATCATAGTTTACTGAGCGCTGGATAGGTACACACATGTTGTCTCAGGCTGAATTTTATTCAGCTTTTTTCACCTTTTATCGGAAAGTTTCTTGGTCGAGACAGTTTTTAATTTGCACTGCTCTTTTGCCGGCACGTAGTGTTGGTATTAGTTTTTATCTTTGGTCCTTTTTTATTAAGGAATAATGAGCTGCAACCCGAGGACGAAGTCCTTAGTCCTATGCAAGCACTCGCGAATCATCTGACTCTGGGGAAGAGTTCGAAGGCTTACGAAGAAGCTGATTTGACTACTTTGAAATTGTTGCAACGCTCTGCTGTTTGGCGCAGAAATTGAGGTGCAAGATTCTCCAGTTAAACGGAAGAAAAATTCTACGGCTTGTGTCCCAAAGAAATTAAACTCAGTTGTGACTAAAAAGTCTACTGCCAAGTCTAAGACTTAGTCTCAGAAAAGTAAAGAAAAGAAGAGTGACATTAATTTGGAAGATTTATCTTCTCATGATATTGGTATTAACTATTTTGAAAACAAAATTAGTTTTGGACAATAAGGAAAACTCGCAGAGATTTGGAAACAGACCAAATTTACGGGTAGAGGTGAACCCTGATGATATTTCTTTAGCAGATTCAGATGACCGCTTTACTGGGATTTTTCCCAATGAATAAGATAGAAGGGACCTTGAAAAGGCTTTGTTTGGTGAAGATGATGAAAATTCAGAGACTGATGATGAGTGAGATTTACCCCAGATCTTGGTTTCCGAGAAAGGTCCAAGTATTGACAAGACTTTGGCAAAACTAGTTAATTCCTCTTGCACTACTCAGTCAAGTGTCTCAGATATTTTACACAACTATAACGTGCCAGAAAATTGTGATTTCTTGGCTCCACCATCTGTTAACCTTGATGTTTGGAAAGTTTTAGGCAAGAAGGGTCAGAGTCAGGATCGTTGTTTGGTGGATATCCAGAATATAGTTGTGACTGAGATGGTTGCAGTTGTTAAATTGGCTTCTGTGCTCAAGCATCATATTAAAAGCAATGTTGAAGCAAAAGGCATTTTAACTGATTTGATTTCTTTAACTGGTCAAGTTCAGTTTAATCTGTCTTTAAGACGTAGATACCAATGTAGGCCTTTTCTGAATAAGAAATAACCAATCTCTGTAATATTAATGTACCTATTACCACAAAATTATTTGGTGATGACCTTGCGAAAGAGGTTAAAAATTGGGATGTTGGTTTCTCTTTAGCAAAAGAAAAATATGGTACATCTTATTATGGTCCCCAGAGATCCTTTTGGGGGTCGAGGTGTCAATTACAGGGGAAGAAGGCCAAAACGGTTCCAGCCTTATGGTCAGCAATATGGCAGGCAACAGTATAGCCATGCAGCCAGTATGGGCAGTGCAAAACCCTCTTTTGAGACCAGGGAAGAGCTAGGGCTTCAGCAACAGTTACAAGTGCCCCAAACTAAATAGACTGGACACCTCTCATGTAGGTAAGCTTAAAAACTTTGTTTGGATGTTTGGAAACAGTTTACTTCATGATGCCGTGAATACTTCAAACAGTAACTGGTTATTGTATTGAATTTGAGTCAGTCCCTTTCCAGAATGTTGTTCCTAAACAAATTCATTTAAATGAGGAAGAACATAATGTTGTTGATTTGGAAGTGCAGGACCTTTTGAGGAAAGGTGCCATTGAAAGGTCTGTACCAGAACCTGGACAATATATTTCTACCATATTTACGGTATCCAAACCTGGTGGGAAGTTTAGACCCATTATAAATTTGAAACATTTGAATAAATTTATCGTTAACGAACATTTTAAACAAGAACAATTCAATTTGGTGTTAGATTTGGTTCAAAAGTTTGATTTTTTTTGTAAAATTGATTTAACTGACGCATATTTTGCTATTCCTGTTCACAAAGATTTTCGTAAGTTTTTGAAGTTTATGTGGAACGGAGTTCTGTACAAATTTGTTTGCTTGTGTTTTGGTTTGTGACATCAGCTCCTAGAGTTTTTACCAAGATTTTAAAGCCAATTTATGCTTGGTTTAGATATCAGAGTATAAGATGTTCATATTACATAGATGACTCTTTAAGCATGAACAGAGATAAAGAAATTTGTAGGAATGATACAGTTTTAATGTGTGATACTTTATCTTCTATGGGTTATACAGTGAATAAAAAGAAATCTGTTCTTGTCCCCACACAGAGGTTGATATTTTTTTGATTTGTTTTGGACTCCGTTTTATTTATGGTTTTCCTGACAGATGAGAAAGTTCAAAAAATAGTTTCTTCGGCTTCTAATCTTCTACAGAAGGAGGTTGTTGTTGTCCGAGATCTGGCCTCTTTTATAGGGTTAGTGATCAATGCATTTTATGCAGTTCTCGAAGCCCCATTGCATTATAGAAGCTTAGAAAGAAATAAATTGTTAGGTCTTGGTCAGGGATCATTCTAGGGGGCGATTTCCGCGATTTCTCGCAAAAAAATCACCGAAATCTCAGAGAAATTTGTAAAATGAGAGAAAATCTCGCACGGCAATTTGAGCCGTAAAATGTCTAATCACAATCTAAAGAATGCTAAAATTACACAAAAATATGACGAAAAATTCACGATTCCCATCAATTTAATTTCAAATTGTTTATTAATGAAATCAGTGTAAAAAAAACTCCAAAAAGTAGTCCAACACATTGAATTATTTAGCCTAAAATAATTGCCGATTCACCGTACAGAAATACAGTATGATGGCTGACCTTTATCTATCTGTAAGTCGAGAATTTACACAAAACACTTTTAATTGATTTTAATAAAAATTGTAAGACACAGACTAAAATAAAAATGGACATGTCAAAAACAAATACCGGTAAAATTTGTCTTCTAAATGTCATATCAACCACGGTAAATTTTGCCGTAAAGAACAAATTTAAAAATTTTGTTTTACGATTCCTGATGAAATAGCCGATAATAAATATTCTTTTATTGAACAAAACTATTTAATTTTATATAATTGCAATCAGCAACAGCTAGAATTGTGAATGTTTCAGCGGAAAACAGACAAATATTCATTTGTCACATATTTTCGCGATGTCGTGATATAAAAAAATACTTAAAGGAAGCTGAGTGTTATTTAAAGGTGTTTTATAACACTAAAAATGATGTTTATGAATAAAAATTACTTTAGATATTGTTTATATTTGTGGATATGGAGATATTTGTCATTATGTGTTCAGGTCACATATTCAATGAATATTTTTTAATGTAGGGAGGTGTGTGAAGAGAATCATAAAGAAAACAAAATGTAAGGTTATAAAAAATATTCTTCAAATCTCAACAATCACTTCTGTACAGTACAGTGTTGTCCATTAGGAACAGTGGCTGCAAATAATAGTTGTAATAGATATCCATGTATAATTCTTTTATATTTCAGAATAAAGATGTTATATTTATTTTTCACTGAATTAGAATTTTATTATGTTTAAAAATTCACAAAATTAAAAGGCATAGGATCATGTGTTAAAAAAAGTGAAAACAAAAATCACTGTAAAAAACAGAGCTACATCTTCTTATATCCTCATAATAGTTGTAATAGATATCCATGTATAATTCTTTTATATTTCAGAATAAAGATGTTATATTTATTTTTCACTGAATTAGAATTTTATTATGTTTAAAAATTCACAAAATTAAAAGGCATAGGATCATGTGTTAAAAAAGTGAAAACAAAAATCACTGTAAAAAACAGAGCTACATCTTCTTATATCCTCTGTTTATATGTACAGTGATTTTAAAAAGTTAGAAATTTCCATATTTTTAACCTCTCAAGAAAATCTAATTTCTCTCATTAAAATTTCTCAAATGAGAGAAAATCTCTCACTAAAAATCCTGACCAGAATAATCCCTGCTTGGTTCTAACATGAATTTTGATTGTCCTCAGTAAGGATGGTCAAGAGGAGTTGTTCTGGTGGAAAAATAATGGCACCATTAAAAATGGAAAACATATAAGGCCTGGACCAGTTGAATACTGGTGTTATTGTGATGCTTCATTTGTTTGGTGGGGCTGGTATGATGAAGAACTTAATAAATCTTCTAATGGAAGATGGAATTCTTCTTTGTTTGATAAATCTATAAATTATCTGGAATTATTAGCTATTTTCAATGCAGTCCGAGCTTTGTATAATGAGGTGCGGGATACCCATATAGAGATAAAGTCAGACAATGTTTCGGCTATAGCTTATGTAAATGACTTAGGTGGAATGACTTCCTTATCAATGGATTTGTTGGCCTAAGACCTTTGGGAATGGTGCTTGTCTAGGGATATTTTTCTTTATGCATCCTATATTCCAAGTGTAGATCTGATAATGTGTATGCTGATTATTTTTTAAGGAATTTCTCGCAGAGTACTGAATGGTCTTTGAAACCAGACATTTTTAAAAGAATTTGTCGAACTTTATTCAAACCTGATATAGACCTTTTTGTCCTGAATGGAATAAGAAGTTAGATAGATATGTCGCATGGTTTTCAGGAAGCACTGAAAGTGCTTATGATTCTTTTACAATGTCATGGTCTGGTTTTACTCTATATTTATTTCCTCCATTTAATTTGGTTGGGAAAGTAATGAACAAAGTTTTATCAGACAAGGTAAATAAGGCCATTCTTGTGTTTCCTTTTTGGAAATCAGCTACTTGGTTTCCATTGGTATTATATAATATTATTTCTTTTCCAATCAGGCTACCTCCCACCGAGACTTGTTATCTCTGGAACACGACGGGAAAACACATCCTCTACAGAATTCTTTAACAATGGTCGCTGTCGTTATATCTGGGAAGCCTTACAAAGTCAGGGAGTTCCAAGATCAACTGCATGTGTCATTACTGAAGCATGGAAGAAAGGAACCATCAAACAGTATGAATTCGCTTGGCGTAGCTGGTATTTTTGGTATTATAAACAAAATAAAAGTCCCTTTTCAGGGTGTGAAGGTACTGTAGTGAATTATTTGTGTCATTTACTGTGTCTAGGTAAATCATATTCAGTGTTGAATACACACAAATCTATGCTTCTACAAACTTTACCTTTTTTCAACAATAGTTGGTGTGATAAGCCTTTCCTTATTAGTAAATTTATGAAGGGTGTTTTTCACCGAACCCCACCTAAACCTAGGTATTCTTTCACATGGGATGTTTCAGTGGTATTAAATTTCTTAAAAACTTTGTTTCCTTTGTCTAGCCTTAGTTTGAAGCTTCTAACATTAAAACTTACAGCCTTGATTGCGCTTTGTACTGCTCCAAGAGCACAAACTTTAGTTGCGCTGAACATTGATTTTATGGTTTTTCATGACAATAAAGTTGTTTTCCTTTTTTCGTCCTTGTTGAAGACAAGCAGGGTAGGACATAGTGCTTTCTCTTTAGTTTTGGAGAAGTATGATCCTGACAAGAAACTGTGTGTTGTGAAAACTTTGTTACATTATTTGAAAAAAACAGAGTTTACGGGAAAGTAAACAACTTTTAGTTTCTTATGTGACTTTCAAAGGTGTTACTTCTAGTACTGTGGCTAGATGGCTGAGAGAAGTTTTATCCCTTCGGGTATTGATACAGATGTGTTTAAGGCACATTCTTTTAGGTCTGCGAGCAGTTTTCAGCAGCTTATTACTAAGGGTGTTCAGTCAGTAATTATTCTCTTTTTAAAACAGCTATGTGAAAATACAGAGAAGAATTTCTATAAATTTTTATTTCAGAAATTCTGTTCCTGATAATGCCGGGGTTGCTTTCCCCAGGGGTAGGGTTATCTAATGTTTAGTTATTAGTTATCTTGTGGGAATATATATTCGTTTGTTTATTCCGGGCTTTGTTTTGTTTCATGCCTTTAAAAATGCTATTTGTATACATGTGCAAGGCCGAAGGCCTTACGAAAAATAATGTTCCCTCATCCAAGCTTTAGTGATGGATGAGGGCCATTATTGTAGTAAGGCCGGAGGCCTAAGCATGTATACATTACCCACCTCATTGTTTTTTCTTATTTCTTTCCCTCCTCTGGTAAAGGGTTTTATGCTGAAACAAAACTTCTTTAAATTATTATCAAACGCTTGAGTGATCATGATGTGTGTGACGTATTACGACTAGTTTATTTTGCGTTTTTATCTTTGAAATGCGGTGCCAATCTCATAAACCTCGATAAACATGTTAATTGTATACATGCTTAGGTCTCCGGCCTTACTTCATTAATGGCCCTCATCCATCACTAAAGCTAGGATGAGGGAACATTTTTATCTGATGTTAATTCTCATGGTATTTTATCTTGAAATGAAAGATCAGTGCTCAACATGTGAAACCAGAAGTCAACTCTTGATACAGGTAAAGATTAGTCAAGCTTGCATGTAATAATTATCCACCTTTTCTCAGGTGTCTCCAGTAAAGATATGTAAAGAAGGTACACTGCCTGTGAGCATTTTGGGAGTAAAGGATCAGACTGGATCAGCAAAAGTGTGTCTTTTCAGTGAAAAAGTCACATCAACCTATCGTCGCCATGACCTAATTGAAATATCTAGTGTCTACCCCAAAACACACAACAACAAGAAACATGGCAATGCCATGAAACCAGGTTTTCAATTATCACCATTGTAGATAAATATGTTGTATTTGAAATACAAATACATGCAACAAACAATGTAACTATGTGCAATGTAAAACATGAATAATGTAGGAGGAATTGCGCACAGAAGAAGTGTTCACTATATTAATTCTGTAAAAGGAAAAAAAACAAAGGGCCATAATTAGGAAAAAAAATTATCCAATCACAAAACCCCGACAATATGTGCTAGGGCACTTGATGACAAAGCTTCTGTGAAAGTTTGAACAAAATCCGTTGAGAAATGTAGGAAGAGTTCAACACAGAAGAATTTGTTCAATTCTGTATAAGGAAAAAAAAACAAAGGGCCATAATAAGGTCAAATATTATCCAATCACAAAACCCTGATGGTATGCGCCAGGGCACTTGATGACAAAGCTTCTGTGAAAGTTTGGTCAAAATCCGTTTAGAAATGTAGGAGAAGTTGCGCACTGTAGGAATTGTTCACTATATATTCTATATAAGGAAAAAAACAAAGGGCCATAATTAGGTGAAATATTATATAATCGCAAAACCCCAACAATATGCGCCAGGGCACTTGATGACAAAGCTTCTGTGAAAGTTTGGTCAAAATCCATTGAGAAATGTAGGGTGAGTTACGCACAGAAGAAATTGTTCACTATATATTCTATATAATGAAAAAAAACAAAGGGCCATAATTAGGTCAAATATATACCAATTGCAAAACCTCGACAATATGTGTCAGGGCACTTGATGACAAAGCTTCTGAGAAAGTTTGGTCAAAATCCGTTGAGAAATGTAGGAGGAGTTGCGCACAGAAGAAATTGTTCACTATATATTCTATATAAAGAAAAAAAACAAAGGGCCATAATTAGGTCAAATATTATTTAATCGCAAAACCCCGACAATATGCGCCAGGGCACTTGATGACAAAGCTTCTGAGAAAGTTTGGTCAAAATCCGTTGAGAAATGTAGGAGGAGTTGCGCACAGAAGAAATTGTTCACTATATATTCTATATAAAGAAAAAAAACAAAGGGCCATAATTAGGTCAAATATTATCTAATCGCAAAACCCCGACAATATGCCCCAGGGCACTTGATGACAAAGCTTCTGTGAAAGTTTGGTCAAAATCCGTTGAGAAATGTAGGAGGAGTTGCGCACAGAAGAAATTGTTTACGCCCGCCCGCCCATCCGCCCACCTGCCCGCCGGCCTGCCCGCAGACATACCTCAATCTAATAACCAGTTTTTTCCTTCGGAAAACCTGGTTAATAAAACATCGCTTTGTGTAAGCAGGGAGACAACTTTGCAGGTAGGTAAACAATCAAATATATTTTGAACCAACTCTGTTTATAAGGCAGTACCATTTTAGTCAGTTGGCAGAGCACAATAAATTGTTACATTTGTGCACCAGATTAACTTGATTTTGTATTACTCCCGGGCTGTGTGCAAATTTCTCTGTGACGTATCTAATGGCCATTCGTCTCTCACTGCTGATCTTGAGTAGAATGTGGGAAAAGTAGTCAGTCACTTGCTGAGAAATTGGTAATTACTTACTAGATATCCAGGAAAGCCAGTTATGTGGACTGATTGCCAAGATATGACCAAAAAGAGATGTTAAAATTAACGTAAAAATCCATATAAACAAACAAAGATGTTAAAATTGACGTAAAAAACATAAAAACAAACATATTTGGTATTACTGTTTTGTAATGGCTACAATCATAGTGTGCTTTTTCCTCTTTCTTGAATTTTCTTGTTAAAATAATACTAGTTCTAAAAATAGACAGTTTGCCATTAGCAAATAAATATAATGGAAACAATTCACCGAGACACAATTTTAAAAGGGTCAATTACTGACCTGATTAAGGATATTCAGTTTGTGGAAAACCTTATCAGGCTAGATAGAATTAGCAGTTGTCTAACGTTTTTTTCATACCTCAATGTAAACAAAAAAACTTGCTACTTTGATAAGCAGACAGGCTAGTGATAAATATACATAAAACATATGTTATGGTGAACTTTATAAATACATAGCTTACAAACATTTCTTTATTAACTTAATATCTTTTCTTTAAAAACAGATTTTAACATGTGTAAAGTTACATTGCCTCGTATTTATCATTTTCAGTTTCTTGCTGATGATAATGAAATAAATATTGATGGTGAAGATTTAGAACTGTTTGTGAGGGACCTTGATTTTGCCAGTGAGGACCAGAAGGTTGAAGTAACTATTCCAGAATTCTGTAGAGTTTCTGTATATCACTGTTGCAAGCAAGAAGGTATGTATATATTGTAACATTAGCGTATGGTTACTTTACATTAAATGAAATAAATTATGTTGTACTGCATAATTCATTTGTGTAGAAGTTAACTAGTTACACTATCGTGCAAATTGTTTGTGCTAAATGGTGTTGCTAACCAGAATCTTTGCACGTAAATCTATTACAATATCTGCATATCACATTATTAATTTTTGATATTACAACAGTGATTTTATCATTTTTAAAAACTTCATTTTGTTACCTTGTTTCACAAAATTAATATACATCAGGAATAGGTTAATTACTGAGAATCAGTACTCAAGTACTACCTAGTACTCGATGGCTTACTCAGTGAGTACAAGTACAGTTGTTGTTTTTCTGCTGCACTTGAGTAGTTCTTGAGAAGTATTTAGTATGTCTACCAAGTCATTGATATTTTATCTGAATTCATGAAATAATGTAAACAAGAGCACCGCTAGGCGGAGCATTATATGCCCGAAAGTGTTTTTTTTTATTAAGGATGAAGCATTTGTAAGACATGGAAATTAAGTATAACCTCCTTTAAATAGCAATCCTCCTATGAAGTTTGAATATTGTGGGCCAATTGGAACTTAACTTAAGCTCCGGAAACTGTTTTCAGTTTTAAGGGAATAGTGACATTGGAAGTTGACCTTGTGAATCCAAAATCAATAGGGGTGTTCTACCCAATATAGACAATCATCCTATGAAGTTTGAACACTGTTGGCCAAATGGAACTTAAGTTAGGATATGGAAACTGTTTTCAGTTTTAAAGTAATAATGACCTTGACCCTTGACATTGTGACCCCAAAATCAATAAGGGTCTTCTACCCAATATGGACAATCATCCTATGAAGTTGAAACATTGTGGGCCAAATGGAACTTAAGTTATGTTCTGGAAACTGTTTTCAGTTTTAAGGTAATAGTGACCTTGACCTTTGACATCATGACCCCAAAACAATAGGGGTCTTCTACCCAATATGGACAATCATCTTATGAAGTTTGAATATCGTGGGCCAAATAGAACTTAAGTTATGCTCCGGAAACTGTTTTCAGTTTTAAGGTGATAGTGACCTTGACCTTTGACCTTGTGACCCCAAGATCAATAGGGGTCTTCTACCCAATATGGACAATTATCCTATGAAATTTGAACACTGTGGGCCAATTGGAACTTAAGTTCTGCTCCAGAAACTGTATTAGTTTTAAGGTAATAGTGACATTGACCTTTGACCTTGTGAACCCAAAATCAATAGGGGTGTTCTACCCAATATGGACAATCATCCTATGAAGTTTGAACACTGTGGGCCAAATGGAACTAAAGTTATGTTCCTGAAACTGTTTTCAGTTTTAAGGTAATAGTGACCTTGACCTTTGACCTTGTGACCCCAAAATCAATAGGTGTCTTCTACCCAATATGGACAATCATCCTAAGAAGTTTGAATATTTTGGGCCAAATAGAACTTAAGTTATGCTCCAGAAACCAAATTGCTAACGGACGGACGGACGGACGTTCCAACATTTTGGGTTTAGAGGCTATTTTCTTTGTTATTTTCTTTGTTTTCTTAAGGGCTACTTGCCCATAAACCCTTTGATCACGGAATGAACCTATTGTTCTCTTTTGTTAGCTTTACTGTTATATAGCCTCTTAAACCCAAAATGTTTGCTCTGACAGACAGACAGACGGACGGAAGCCAGGAGGTATAACATAATATGCCCGAATTTTTTTCAACCACAAAGACAGGGGACTCTAAGATGCGAGGTATTCAGAAAAGTTTAGTAAAGGCTACCTGTAACATTGTGAAGATCATGGATAAAGGCAGTCAAATGTTTGATAATGATATGTTAGTTTGGGGTACAGATGCAATTGGTCTTCTAGGTCAAGCGAATCGTTGGATAAATATACGTAGAAGAGACTTACACAAGAGGGATATGGATCCAGAATTTCCATCTTTGTTCACCAAGGTTCCCTTTAACT
>NW_026865084.1:0-42332 GCF_026571515.1 Ruditapes philippinarum
TGATATGATATATATAATATATGTAAATAATAAAGTGTGTCTTTCAACTATTTCGTTGTATTTCATTTTCTTTTTTAATTTATAAGAACCCAATATGTAATTTTATTTCAACGGTAATTAAACTATCATAAGTATCACGTTATGTAAAAGTTCTTTAACGTTTCCTTCCTCATCATTACAAATATGATGACTTACATCAGTCATGATAATTATACCAAAAGTATATACGAAAGACATCAATACATCAACACAAGCATTAATATAATTATCACCAATGGAACTGTTTGCATTTCTGTAGTTGATCGGGCATCATCAATATGTTTTTCTTATGTATCGACGTTGTATACTCATAACAATACATTATGCAAAAATCAATCCCGGTTGTGAGCTATTTTTACTGACAGGGTTTGTTTGACGTACATGTTACATTTGGTGGTTACTGTTGGGAGATGTAGACAACTGCCAGACCGGAGTTGCCGTACCCACAGATATCCCAGGCCAATTAAGTCTCGGGACGAGACTTCTCTGAAGGGAAAGTTATGTAACAACGTTGGTAGAATGTCATAACACTAATAATGAGCATTACAATATTCAATCAAAGCACAGAATGCGCTGAATTTGTTTGGGTCTCAGAATGTCAGAAAGGTGAAGGTTGTAAGATTATAAACCAATTTGTTTTTGTATAGTGCCACCAATATTTTTCAGCGTTTTAATTGTAGTAAATTGGCTATAAGACTAATTGACTGATATTCAATCCAATGTTTATTTGACTTAAACAATTTGAAAAAAAAAGAGTTATCTTAACTGGGCTTTGAACTCCAGACCTCTCGCTTCCTAAGCGAGCGCGCTAACCCCTCGGCCACGGTGAATTTATATGTAAAATTAATGTTCTGAAGAAAACCATATTATTCTAAATTAGGGTTTGTAACAACGCTAACTATGGAGCTTACTATAAGCATGTATATCTATAAAGAATAAAACAATATTAGAAATCTTCGACCATTCGGGAATTACTAGTATTTTGCTTGAAAACTAATGCGCCTGTCTTTTGACCATCTTTACGCAGTGATCTCCCCTGAATTTTTCGGCGTTAGTGTACATATAAAGGGAAGAGCGGACTACTTTCGGCAATTGCAATTAACAGCATTAGAGTCTGAAATTTCGCTACCATTATTTGTTTGGTCTGACGACCCGAACAAATAAAAACCACTCTCGGTGGTGAGCTAGCTTGTCACTGACAGGGTTTGTGTGCCGTACAAGTTAGACTTACGGTACGGTGTTGTCGGAGAAAGTCGATTTATTACGATTGCCATCAACAGCTAGACCAACTAAAATTATTACAAGTCCTGGGTAAGTCTTTAGGGGGTAGGGGGCGTGGACGGTAACTTGCACTTTCCAGTACCGTCCATGAACAGGCTCAATCAAACCGAGCCTGCAACATTTTCAATTTTGCCGTGTTGGGCTTTCTTTAGGGATTCTGTATTTATCTATTTTATAAAATAAAGGATAAAAATCAGCACATGGAAGCATCGGTAGCAGAACAGAAAAAATAAAAACCTCCAAAGTTATGGTGATTTGCACATTACAAGTGAAATAAACACTCGATTCTTCTGGAATTGAGTAATTTCTGGATCAGTTACAATATCTTTCAAACATACAAATTAGTAACAATTACCAAAATGATTGATAGGTATTCTTCCAAACGAGTGGCCCAATTGGGTTACCATTGGGCTATGAATAAAGGACAACCGTATGATATTACATACCTTATGGTAAAATGGGAAAAGAAGCTGTTGTTGTTTCGGACCGTGCTTACCAAATCAAAGCCTTTTATCATATTAAGAAAACTAACAACTTCATCCTTGAAATTTTAATTCTTTGCGTAGTGAATTTCATTTTAAGTCCGCCAAGCTAGATAGAAAAAGTCCAGTGACATACAAAATAAATCAAGTTTGATAAGTTTTTAAAGGCACATTTTATGCCTCAGAAACAAATAAGTTTTTTCTTTCTTTAGAAATGGCAGACATTAGTTTTATAATGTTTAAATAATGGTTTTAGAGCGTGCTTACCAGATAAACGTGCTGAATATAAAATGAGCCGCGTCACGACAAAACCAACATAGTGCGTTTGCGACCAGCATGGATCCAGACCAGCCTGCGCATCCGCGCAGTCTGATCAGGATCCATGCTGTTCGCTTACAAACCCTATAACAAGTAGAGAAATTGATAGCGAACAGCATGGATCCTGATCCGGTCTGGATCCATGCTGGTCGCAAACCCATTATGTTGGTTTTGTCATGGCGCGGCTCATTTGTCATAAAAATAACAAAATGTAAACAAAGTAATATTTTGACGTCCATACAAAATATATAATCAATATACAGTCGAAACTGTCTTAAGCAGCCAGCCAAGGGATGCAGTCATTTTGGCTGCTTAAGACAGGTGGCTGCTGAATGGAGGATCCAGTTTTTATCCAAATAAATTATTCGTTTCTTTGTTAAATAAATCTGATTTAAGTATAAATAAACCAGTCTGATTCATCATCATCATCAGTTTTTAATCATTTACAAACGTATGCTTTTAATGGTTTAACATGTACACAATCCTTCCAACATATGAAGCTTTACATGAATGTTACACAGATAAACAAATGCAATCACCTAGCTTGTAGAACAATTACAAAATAGAGGACATGTGATTAAAGTTGTATAAATTTATTATTAATGCAAAACAGAGTATGCAAGATTCTATGTTGTGATGCGATCTTCATATTAAATGTATTGTGCTTTATTTGAATCAATTTTGAATAGAAAACTGAGAACACTCTCTTGTTTTTGTTCTTTTTGAGGACATTAACACAACAAGATTAAATTGGCATAAATGGATATAGAATACGAAATTATTGTTAATTGGAGCCACGATTCTTGTTGGTGCTTCCTGTCCTAAACCTCGGTTAGTCGCACGATTTGCTTAGCATATCGTCGTGTGAGTTCTTCTAGTGTTTCTTATGTTCTGAAGTATATTTCAGAGAAAAGGTTGAAAATAATTACACAACAAAACAGCATTATGTTCGTGGGAATGTAAATAATTTGTGGGGTTTATTTTATTTGTTACCATGGTTTTGTATGGTTTTTTTTTTATCTGGAGAAAGAGAAAAGGTGTTTTTTGTTGCTTTTTTCTGTTCAATTTTTTTGTAAGCATATGCTACTGTATATGTACTTTTTCAATAGTCTATATAAGGGAAATAGCGCACAGGGTTTTCCAACAAATCTATGTACTTTAACAAGTACAAATGTTGCTGTTATGCAGCAATTTAGAAGCTCCGCGCAAAAAAAAAATGCGCTCATTACAGATACCTTACCAAATCATTTCTGCGCACAAGTCAGATTAAGGAGTAGCGTACATTATTCCGGATTTTTTGTAAATCATTTAAATTTGCATAATTATACTTATCGTATGCACTGTCCATGACAGAGGGGCCAGATATTAAAATTTAAAAAAAAAATGCTTTCACTGATGTCTTGTAAATGTAATGTGACATGACAGTAGTGCAACAGTGTCACTACTGTAGTCAGTATTATTAGATGATAAAAATATCAAAGCATGTACATTTTCTGTTTCACCTATAATATGCTACTCACTTTCTACAAATATCAACAACTAATCATTGTAGTAATTTATTAAAATCCACATGTAAATAAGCCAAATCGAGTTTATTTTTCAAAATGTCCGTTACATGTTTCGCGCCAAATGGTATATCATGTTAAACAAGAAAGGCATTGATGCAAAGCATCAAATGGCGTCCAAGCAAGAAATGCAGCAAGTGACGATGAACTAGTAGACATCTGATTTAAACTTTTCAATGGTTAATTGGATTTTACCAGAATTGTACATGTACATCATAGATGAATGGGCGGACGAAAGACATTGTTCATCATGAACTTTGGTCGGCTTGCTAAAAATAAAAATATTAATTGTATTTTCTTTGGAACATACAAAACAGTAGTCAAATTGAACAATGTCTGTTTTTTTATTATAATTGTAACAAATATACAAACAGCATATAAAAATAGTAACAAAGGAGACTAATATTGTAATATAACAGGCATATTTTTCTATCAAATTAAGAGAAAAAAAAATGGTTTCTTTTGTATGGAGGGCGTTCGTTGCCAAAATTCCAGACATGTAAAGTGTTCCTTTTTAAAATGACTTTTGAAAATGCGAACTTGTATGCCTACCATTTTTTATTGTACCCGTGCATAGCACATAATATGCCTCTTAATTCAATTTTCAAATTGAAGGTTCCCGCCTTTATATATGAAGTTTACATATATATCGTAACAACTGACCTAACATCTAAAACGACAACAAATTTACAAGTTCGTATCTTCCATTGCATGCAATACATATGCATGTTTGCACACTTATAGATCTGAAATATACAAATGAAATGTAAATCATAAATACAGAAAATAGAGTTTAAGAAAACGTGTTACCAGTTGTAGAACTACAAGAGTACGTTAACACAGTAACATGTTTAAAATGACAAAAGTAGATTCACAAGGTTAAACGATTTTAAGTCAAGCATAACGCCCCGCCCCTCTCGGAGTATTTACAAACTTCTATTGCGGACAGGTTTAAAACGGCGCCTCTCCCATATTTCTAAATAAAACTGAAGGACAACATACGGCATTTTTCATAACATATATTTGTTACATTTGTTACAAAAGTTTTGTCACTAGCAACATCATTTGAAAATTGCTGATTTTACCATTTATGATGAAGATAACTTATTCATTAATCGTGTTCTTGTCAGTTACGAATTATTTATCATTTTAGTGATTAGCCTGTCCGTGCTCTGCCTAGTGCCCTGTCCTGTGTTTTGTTTGGGGTCCGCCTCGGCTCCTTGTCACTTGTTCTTGTTGCTAGGTCATGTGGGGTTGCGTTCATCGAGCGCCGCCTTTCCTTGTTGATCTTGTTTATCATATATTCCTGAGAAACACCGGCGATTTGGAAATTTTTAGGGGAAACAATGACCAACTTCAAGGGAGTAATTTTATTGATAATCTAAAAACCATCCAATATTTTTATTGGTATCATTGAAAAATGTATTGGCACAAATTTCATTTTCAACAAAAACTATGCAAGTATTTGCAAAAATAGGATTTTAAAGCGGCCACCGAGATTTCCTTTCCGAAATCAAGGAAATACCTATCCGTAGCACATATGTACAATCTTTAATAAGGTATTTTCAGTCTGAATAAAAACGTTTTGCACTTTTTCATTATCCCTCATGTACAGACTCAATCAAACCGAGTCTGCAATTCTTATGTAATTTTGTTGTGATTAATGCTTCCGAGGGATCACTTTGTTTCCAGATTTTTATACTTCACAACAGCAGGTGTCAAGTGCCGTGTGGCAGCATTAAAAAGTTGCCCCGTACTTCACTTCAGTGTTGTTATATTTTTCTGGTCCTTCGTGATCATTGATGCCAGCGCTATTAAGTGTTGATAATTGAGTACCGTTTAAGCCGGTGCTAGGGGGCGTGAGGGATGTTGCACTTGTTCATTATCCCTCATGTACAGACTCAATCAAACCGAGACTGCAATTCTTATGTAATTTGTTGTGATTAATGCTTCCGAGGGATCACTTTGTTTCCAGATTGTTAATATACTAGCTTGTTCAAAGCGTATGGTCTTAACTTTCATTCAATATTCGTTTTCTTTTTTTAATAAAGTATCTAAAGGAAACGACGGGATTATTTTTCCGAATATATGAGTGCGGTTTTAAGAGAGAAAAAAAACAACGATAAGTTTGAAACAAAATTTTAAATACTTCTACGTAATTATTTTTCATTTTTAAGGCATCACTAGAATATTCATAAAGGATTCTTTTACTTGAGTCTAAAATTATCAAAATTGATCAAGAAATAACAAAACGTAAGTAGAGGGCGCCATGTTTCTCTTACTGAATTTCAGAGTGTGTTTTGTTCATGTTGAATTTTGCTTTAGCCGGTGCTAGGGGGCGTGGACGGTAACTTGCTCTTTCCATTACCGTCCATGAACAGGCTCAATCAAACCGAGCCTGCAGTATTCTCAATTTTGTCGTTTGAGCGTTCTTTGGGGATTATTATTTTCTCTATTTTACAAAAAGTAACATGATAAATTTTTAAACGAAAAGTTAATTCATTTTTATTTAATTCATTTTTACTTTAAGGCATTATATAATTATATATCATAAAGCGTATGAAGCACACTTTTATTTCAATCCAAAATTATCAAAATTGATTACGAAATAAAAAAAATAAGGTTTTGATGGAACGCCGTGTTTTTCCTACCAATTCAAAAGTGTTATTTTCAGAGGAAAAAATGATAAATTTTGAAACAAAAATTTCAATACATCTATATAGTTCATTTCTATTTCCGAGGCACTCATAGAAAGCTTATGGAGTAATATTTCGTTTGATACCAAACATATTTGACTTTTTATCGAAATAAAAAAAAAGTTTGAATGGACGCCGTGTTTTCCTTCACTTTATGAGAGGCAACGGGTATTATACCTGTCCGTATATTTCCGTAATAGAAGATCGTAGGAGGCGTGACTTAAAATCGTTTAACTTTGTGAATCTACTTTTGTCATTTTAAACATGTTACTGTGTAAACGTACTGTTGTAGTTCTACGACTGGAAACACGTTTTATTAAATTATATTTTCTGTATTCGAGTTTTACATTTCATTTGTATTTTTCAGGTACAGATAGATATCTACAAGTGTGTAAACATGCTTATGTATTATATGCAATGGAAGATACGAACTTGTAAATTTGTTGTTGTTCTCCATGTTAGGTCATTTGTTAAGATTTACATGTAAACTTGTTATTTAAATGCGGGTGCCTTCAATTAAAAGATTGGATTAAGAGGCATATCATTTGCTGTGCACGAATACAATCAAAAATGCTAGACATACATGTTCGCATTTTCAAAAGTAGTTTTCAAAAGGAACACATTACATATCTGGAATTTTGGCAACGATCGCCCTCCATACTTTTGATGCCTGGACTTAAGATATAGTAGCTATATTTTAAGTCTCAGATAAATACTGAAAGAAGAACACACACTGGAATGAAAAAAAATGGGATGAATTTCAAAAAGACCAAATTCAGGATTTTTTGTTATACGCGTTAACAAAAATAATGGTACATTTAAAATCATGAATAAATTTGCATGTTGATATATTGAAACATTATTGGCGACGCCGGTGAGCGGCGTCGTCTCTTATGGAATGCTTTTTATTTTGACCTATGGAAGGAGCTGTTATTATTAGCAGTTAATGTCATGTTGTGTTTATGGACAAAAAAGTAAACACAAATAGCTCCGCGCCCACAGCGCAATTATTAAATAATTAAAGAACATTTTTGTACTAGGAAGCAGAAATGTGATATAAATGTGATTGAAAATGTATTCTTCTTCTTCTTCTCATTATTGTTATTGTTGTTATTATTATTGTTGTTGTTTTGTTTTGTTTTATTTGTATCAATGGTTTGACGCCATGTTTGAGCATTTTAAATTGAAACTGGGATAAAATGTATTTTATATCCCTGTTTGAAGGTAAAGTAAATTTAAAGTTGTTTAATTTTTGTTCAAATTTTGTAAGCACATGCTCCTCTTTATGCATTTTCAATAGACTATATATAAGGTGAGAAAGAGCATTAAATATTTCGCAAAAAAGGTTAAGTTTAGAGCATTTCTAGATCTATCTCCACTCAACCGTTTGTTCAAAGAACTTTATATATAACATTGAAATGCTCCGTTTCCAAGATTTAGAGCATTCCAGAATAAAATCATAGAATTTTGGCCAGTCAGACTTGAATGCTGTTTCTATTTTTCTATCATTATTTGACCGTTTAAGGTGAAAACAATTGATGTGTTTGAAAATTATCAATATTCCTTTAATATCTATTGCAATTTTTTTTTTCAGAAAATTAATTGTTTATAATAAAAATCAATAAAATTAAAACAGTCGTAGTGACATTTTCCATAATAAATAAAGATATTTTCTGCGTAAACTTGTGTATTTACTTTATTTTTTGTATGGAATTATTTATACAATGATATTTAATTATTTTCTTACAAAGAATTAACTTTTTTATTTCACTTTAATTAAAAAAAAGGCCAAACATAGAGTTATTAAATTATTACACTCCAATTAGGTGAATTTCCCCAGAGCTATAATGTACAGAAAGTACCGGAAAACGGCGTTTAGCTAGGTTTTCGAATTTCGTGAATAATTTAAAACTTTTTTCATGGAACATTTTTTTCAGAAATTACATGTTTCACTGTTATAAAATGCAGATCAAATGCTTATATGTGAATTAAATACAGATCTAACCCTCTTTGGGTCATAATTTGAAGGGTCTTACTTGTCTGCGCGAAAAAAGTTAGACGTAATTCCTGCTTCCGGTACACGGGTTTTAGATTCTACAAATCTCGTTCTCAAAGATGACGTCACGTATTTGAAATTCATCATGGCCGACACTGTCAAAATTATGGTAGGCTGCTTAAAATGACGGACTTTGCACTGTAAAACATTTGTCACACACAAAATATCATTCATTGCAATATTGACCAGTCTAAAATAAATCCATTTGAACAATCTTATGTGATGTGAATCCTGTAACTTTTAGGAAATACCCGTTCATTTGTAAACATTTGACAGGTCAACACAACAGGTGGTTGTTATGATTATTTTTAAGAAATCGAACACAACTGCCATTAGAAGATTCCTTAAGATGCATGATCGTTATAAGAGTCCTTTTAAATTCATTATAATTAATGATCTTTCTTGGTTATCGCCAAATTTTGACTTATGTCCACTCCATGATGTTTAGACAAAGACCCTAACCCCTGGATCCATCACTGGTTAATTATCAGATTATCGGGACCACTGTTACAATCTGCCCGCAGCAAAATACTTATCATAACCCCGTAATCTTTAGTGATTTTGTAGAGAAATAATATGAAAAAGGCAAAGCCTCAAAGCGAGCTCGATTTTCTTTTACTGTAAGATAGTTTAAAATAATCGTTCATTTTTATTTTACATTTTCCGTTTTAAAATTGTCATTCGGTATTTTATACACTGCCTCCGTTTATTCTGGTTCCCCCTTTTTATTATGGTTCCTATATAAGTGCGCAGGACACCAGTCAACGCTTCCGTTTTCAATCAGAGTACATCGGCTTTAATCGTTATCTTGTAATTTGAAAAGTTGCGATGTGTCCTATTCGATACTTCGGACGAAAGTTTTCAAAACCATCACTTAGCAGGTACTCGCGTTACCGTAAAGCTTGCTTTGCGAGCAGGCACTTCGGGCCAGCTCGTCGAGCTAGCTATAAATATTGAAGAAATAATATAGGGTCAAATGATAAGGCAGTGGCAAGCCATGGCATAAGGCCGGTATTTCTGCCATACATGACATACATACCACTAGCCATTTATACAGAATTTATTTTAGTTTGATTGTGTAGGAAGCGATAAGCTTATAGACACACTTTCGAAACCGTTCCTGGAACCAACTAGTACTGAGCAATGAGTGAGTCTCCCCTACTCAACTGAAAAATGTTGGGGATTTGAAAAAAATGGGGGAGGGGACATGCATTTACCCAACAATATGACATACAGAAAAGAATTCATTTATTTCACTATTTGGCAATTTTTGACAGCTATCGTCTGCTCAACAACAGAAATCGAAAAGTAAAATATTGACAAATACTAGTAAACAAGGACTGCGTTCAGGGCGAAGTGGGGCGAAAACTTCGCCTTAAATATTTTCACTTCGCCCTATATGATCTGAAAAGCGAAATACTAGTTGCCCTAAAATCTCTATGAATTGTCTGACAACTCTATAATACTGCCTCGAGGCAGATTTAATTGTGTTATCTGACGTAATTAGCACACGCGCTGAAGCGTGGCCATAGCGACATTTGGAATTCACACTTGGAAATCCACATCACTAAAAATAGCGCATTGATTATACAGTAAATTAAAGCTGTGAAAGACCCTGATATGAATGCAGCAGATGATAAAAAGCTAGCTAATTGATAATTAAGTTACCTCAAACGTATATTTTTGTCTTATTTACAATATCCCCTGTACGTTTTGTTTGATTTACAATATTTCCCTAACATTTTGTTTGATTTACAATTTCCCCTATATGTCCTGTTTGATTTACAATATCCCCTATACGTTTTGTTTGCCTATATGTTTTGTTTGATTTACAGTATCCCATATACGTTTGCCTATCACCTTTACTTTTAAGAATTAATTAATTGCATTTAAAAGTTAGAGTCAGAAACTGTTGAACCTAAAAAAAATTTAAAATGTTGTGTTGATGTAATGTTGTGTTGATGTAAATCAAATGCGTAAATAAACTTTATTGAGCAACTAGTACTTCATTAAATATCATCATAGCGATTTTTCAAATACACATTTGTTTATTTTCCGTGCCATATGCATGTATATTTTATATGCATGTACATATAAAGGTGTACATGTATATTTTGTGAAATAAAATAAGAAAAAAAATCGAATGATATAACTCGATTTGATGATCAATTCTCCCTAAATTTCAAAACTTCTCCCTATTTTTCCTGAAGGGAGAAGTCACTTCTCCCTAAATTTTCAAGTCCACGGTAGTCCCTGGAAAAGTGCACATTTCAACAGTCAATACATGACCCAGCTGTTTCATGAGATTTAGTCATTACAGGGAGTGAAAACAAACATGGCAGAAGCGTTCAAGATATGACGAAGATTAACTAAATTAAGTTAAAAAGATGCAGTCGACATTGTATTAAGAGACCACTCAAGGGACTGCCAAAAAGTGGTCTCTTAATAAAGTGGTCTCTCAATAGAATTCTGGAAAATTCGAGACTTTTTATTACAAGTCATAGATATAATAACATCTTTTTTATAAAAACAAAAACTATACAATATTATGTATGAATTACCGTTTTATAATTACATTTATGCCCTTTTTTAAAAAAAAGTCATCAATATTGTTTGTTTTTGATTTTTAGTAGAAAGTGTACAAATGTGATTTACGCTCATAATACTGTAAACAGGTCATTTTGACCATGATACAAGCATATTGTCTTATATTTTTAATATGTTCATACACATCTCCTGCTGACATACTTTAGAATCATCAGCCAGAGCTCCAGATAATTATTTATGCAATGAGTTTTAATAAACTTCTTGATTTTTTTCAACAATTAGTTTTCACACTACCCCGATTTCAAATTCAATAAGATTTTTAGAGATCTAGGATTTTTTTGCCTTTTTTTTGTCGAAGGGTCATATTTAATGGGATACTACATGTATTTTGTAAAGCATCAGATGAGCACCTACAACCATCAGCAATGAAAGGCTCGGCTCTGTAATGTTTAGTCTACTAGGTTTCACGATTTCATTTCGACTACAATCGATGACATTTGCTATTTACTCAGACTCAATTCCATGCACGATTTCCTCATACAATTTATCCGGTCTTATTAGTTGTCTGTCTTTTTTTCGCTCGATCCGACATCATTTTCGATAAGGGAGGTCACTCTCAGCACATGACAAAACTATGCAAACTCGGTGTTGTGATACGTTATTGCTCTGACAAAATATGTCACAATAAATATTACGATCGGAAAATCCGATTTTGAAACGATTGCAATTGTTATTCATTTCGTTTTTAAACGACAATTATTTGTGACCAATGACCATGAAAATTATTTGTTTGTTTGCTTGTACACATCTAACCTACTCGCTAATTACACAGGTGAGAATGCCCGCAGGGACAATTGTTTGTCACGGCCGTTTAATAGATACTTTAACAATTAATTTTGTACATTTGGGCCGACATTCAGTGGCCGCTGGCCGCGATATAAAATAGTCGTTTAATGGAATTAAATTAAATAGTAAAAATCATCGGGAGGGATTTTATGCGACCGCTTAATAAAAAAGTCGCTTAATAAAGGTGGCCGCAAGTACGATGCCGACTGTGGTTAGATGTGCGACTTGGCGCGCATTGATTGACATCATTAAAATGTGCGATCTGGAAAAAAATATGCGCAAGTCACGCAATCGCGCGGCCTAGATGCAACACTGGCCAATACGTACTGTTGAGGCTAGCCGTCTGGAATACTAAAATAAATAACCTAAAACAATAATGAATGTGCAAACTTGTGTTTTTAAAAGAAAATTTTATTGAATGTCATGAAAACTTTATCAATTACAGTAGATCTAGTTTTATTTTCAGCGTCTGATGATCGGTAGTCTTTTTCTTCTGAAAATACAAAAAGAAATAAACTTAAACATTATTAAATCTTTTTTATAGAATATATTAATAAGTTTAAGAGTCATTGTTTACTTTTATGAAATGAATCAGCTACATAACACATCCGTGGAAACAGGTGTACAACATGCAGCCAGGTCAATAATTTTGAGTTCCCCACCCCAGATTCCTCTACTACCTAAGAAAAGATTTATATCTTTGATATACAAATGATATTTAGTATGTGTTTTATTCAATTCATTTTTAAGGGTTAGGTTCTTGTTACTAATCACCATAATTTTGAGGAAACCAGGAGATAAACTCAATGGATGCTAAACTAGACCCTTGTCTTTAACATTAATAAGTACATGTATATATAATTAACTATCATTCAGTCATGTCTATAAACTGGCAAGGTGTTGAACATTTATAAGGAAATAGATATAGATATTAAACTGTATTGTATATTTTTCAGGTGTCAAAATATGATATAAAGAAAGAAAGAATCAAAGTTTTTAGACATTTGGGTGCTTCAGACTTGCATTTAAAAACAGTCTTGCTTACGGTTATTGGACTGCTAGCCCAATTTATCCAAGCACCATGGCGACATGAACTCTTTTCTGACTTTGTGCTAATGTGACGACACAGGATACAAGAAAGCGACAACAATGTTACGAGGTGATGTCAAGGTTTAGTGATCCACGAAGCTCCCTGTCATGTGAATGATATGGATGCACTGGTGGAAAGGTTTGACAGCTTGGGTAACCTGCAGCAACTACAAGGTAAGTTCTAATGTTCTTTAGGAAAGTTGTTTACTAGCAAATTTAATACTTTGATCACCCTTGATTGGTAATGCTTCATTCTTCCAGCTTATTTTATATTGATAGCAAAAGATTTTGATTAAAGTTTTGAGTATCATTTGGAGATAGTTTAAAATGACATTATGTCCATACAAGTGTCAATTGCTGATACATGTAAAGATAAAAAGTCAAAATATCTTTATATTTTGCCATAATTGTTTTCGATTTTATATTTAATAAGCAAGATAACTCGCATAACACAATGAAATTACTTTACATAGCATCTGGAATTTATTGGTAAATGTCACATTGATTAAAAGAGAGGGACGGTCTTTTTGCTGTTATTAACTCACCTGTCGCAAAGTGACATGGTGAGCTTTTGTGATCGCTTTTTGTCCGTAGTAGGTCTGTCTTCCGTCCGTCCATAAACTTTTACTCTAAACGACATCTCCTCGTAAACCACTAAGCCAATTTCATCCAAACTTCACAGGAATGTTCCTTTGGTAGTCAACTTTAAAAATTGTTCAAAGAATTTAATTCCAAGCAGAACTCTTGTTGCCATGGCAACTGAAAGGAAAAACTTGGAATATCTTCTTTTAAAAAACCAAAAGAGTTAGAGCTTAAATATTTCGCATGAAACGTCATATAATGGGTGTCTACCAAGTTTGTTCAAATAAGGGCCCTTTGGTTAAAATTGACCCGCCCCAGGGGTCATTGATTTTCCTTATATGTATATAGTAAAAACTTAGGAAATCTTCTTAATAAAAACCTTAAGAGCTACAGTTTAGATACTAAGCATGAAATATCTTGTAGTGAGTGTCTACCAAGTTTGATCAAATAAAAGCCCTGGGGTCAATATTGGCCCCTCCCAGGTGTGGGGTTATTGTTTTCCCATATATATATATGTAAAAACTTAAAAAATCTTCTCTTAAAAACCCCAAATAGCTAAAGCTTAGATATTTATCATGAAAAATCTTCTAATGGGTGTCTACCAAGTTTGTTCAAATAAAAGCCCCTGGTTAAAAATTGACCTTGGCCCAGGGGTCTATATACAGGTGAGCAATTTCAGGGCCATCATGGTCCTCTTGTTTTGTAGTTTTATTTATTTTTCCTAAGCATTATTAGCAATTACTGGTCAATGAATGTCTGCTAAGAGATAAATTTATTTTTAATTTGTGGATTTAATATTAACAGGAATGTTATTTCATATAAGCACATTCTAATTAGAGATAATTACTTTCAAGTTCTCATAACATGTAACATGATTCATTTCCTTAAACACTGTAAGTGGCTTAAGTGCTTGTTCATACCAAGATAAGTTAGATAACCTCACTGTGTGCTGGAACTGGGAGAGGTTAACATCCTTTGCCATAGGTATAGATCCATCCCAGCCTGCAAATATGTGTTGTCTGATTTATTTATTTCTATCACATATGACAGTGACAAAGAAGTCTTGACTATTTAAAGCTATTGATAAAATACAAAATGGTAAAAAAGTTTGTATTTTTAGAGTAATATGATGTTGAGCTTGAACGAGCACCTGTGTTTTTTTCAATGTTAGGGAAATTGGTGACAGGGCCCATAATGAGAGGGGGAAATTGTATCGCAGAGGGTGAGAAAGGAAAATTTAGAAACAGAAAGAACAGTCCATTTTATGTCAAACTAAGACAAAAAAACCAATATATTTTTTTTTTAAATATAACAATGTCCTTCACTGCCCTACTGTAATGACAAAATGGTTCTCAAAAAGATTGTTTTCTTTACTTTTGGAATGGATTATTTTCTGAAATATGGGGAAATATATACTTATTGTGGAGGAGAATGGGATTGAAATTATGGGGCTGAATTTCTGTCCAAAATTGAGTACTTATATTATATTGATCTTTTTGAAAACTGTTGCATGTCTCAATGGATTTATTCAGGTTGATACAATTATGTTCATCATGCTAAACACTGCAGATGAAATTGATTTCCTACAATACATGAGGCAATATTCATCTGTTATTATCAGCTGTACTGGCAGCTAAATAAATATTGTTTCTTTGGTTACAAATAACGATATTGTAAATATATCTGATAGTCTTTTTTTTATATGTTTTTCTGTATTTTTTCTCCTTAGCAATAAATGTTAAGGGCTATATTGTTTTTTTGCCCTGTCTGGAGACAGACAGCCATTTTTATTTGATAAGCAATTTTTTTGGATAAACAATGTACGGTAACTAACAGTACCACTAAGATTATTATGATATTTTAATGTTAGGCTACAAGATAGTTAAATAGAAAACTAGATAGATAAAAATAGTGAAAAATGTTGAAAATAATCTTTGATTTTCTTACTCAGAAGCAATGTTCATTTCTCCAGGGGTGTGTCTGTATTGGTATTTGTTGTGACGGCGGTATTGAGCTATATCATTTTACAGCTTTACTGTGTTGTGGCTATCTGCCGTAGCATGTTTTATTAATGTATATATTGTAATTGAAGTGAAATAACACAATATATAGCATATGGAAGATATTGAGAATGTGGTTGAAAAAGTGTAATTTGCCATGAGAGAAATAAAAAAATAGAATATTCGTGTTGTGAATGATAAAACTGTATTAAGAGTGTTTTATTGGATTATTGATTGACCAAGTTTCATTCTTTGGAATATAAAATTCCTCAGAAAACATTGCGCAATGCACAATGGTTTATGAGATGGGATTCATTGATTTTTTGGGCAACAGTAGAGTAAATGCTTGTGGAGCAAATTGTTTTGGTGTTCCTGGTTACATGATGCAAAAAGAAAGTACAAGTTTATTGACTGATAAAGTCCTACATCATATCTTGGTAAGGAAATTAAGGGGTTGTTATAGGTGCCTGCCCAAAGCATATCTGGAACAATTAATGGAATCATATCTGATTAAAGTCGGCTCCTAAATAATGCTACATGAAAAACATGGAAAAAAATTAAATTTAAATTAATATTGGGTAGCTAGTATTCACCAGTGTTAAGTTAGGAAGTTGCCATTCATTCTGACTGCTGCATGGACATGCAAATAGACCTGGCTTTAAACTGGTGTCCTAGGACAGTTAAATCAATGAAATGAAATTTTCCATGGAGCATATGCTAGTATATACTTCCTTCTGTGTACCTGTTACAGTTTCTCTTTGTTTCTTAATAACACCTTGATCTATTGATTTTTTTTTGCAACCGCCTCCATGGTCGAGGGGTTAGAGTCGATGACTTCTAATCCAGCTACCTCTCTGGCATGGGTTCGACCCCCGGGAGATGCTTTGGTAGTTTAGCGCGGAGGAAGGTAGTCTAGTACTGGTGTAACTCTCCAGGAACGATTGTTAGGAAACTTATAACCCACCGATATGACTGAATACTGTTGGAAAAAGGTGTAAAATGAAACAAACAAACAAACAAACAAAGACTGATTTTTTAGCCCACCTGAGCACAAAGTGCTCAAAGGTGAGCTTTTGTCATCACTCTGCGTCCGTCGTGCGTCGTGCGTCCTTCAAAAAATGGCGTCAAACTTTTCAAACAACATCTCCTCCTAAACCACATGGCCAATTGCAATCAAACTTTACAGAAATGATCCTTAGGTGGACCCCTTTCAAAGTTGTTCAAAGATTTAAATTCCATTAAAAACTCTGGTCGCCATGGCAACCAATAAGAAAAACTTAAAAAATCTTCTTCTAAAAAACCCTAAGAGCTAGAGCTTAGATATTTGGCATGAAACATCTTCTAATGAGTGCCTACCAACTTTGTTCAAATCAAAGCCCTGGGGTCATAATTGGCCCCGCCCCAGGGGGTCATTGATTTTCCCTATATGCATATAGTAAAAACTTAAAAAATCTTCTTTTATAGAACTCAAAGAGCTAGAGCTAAGATATTTAGCATGAAACGTGTTCTAATGGATGTCTACCAAGTTTGTTCAAATAAAAGCCCTGGGGTCAAAATTGGCCCCGCCCCGGGGGTCATTGATTTTCCTTATATGTGTATAGCAAAAACTTAAAAATCTTCTTTGAAAAAACCCAAATAGCTAGAGTTTAGATATTTAGCATGAAACATCTTCTAGTGAGTGTCTACCAAGTTTGTTCAAATAAAAGACCTGGGGTCAAAATTGGCCCGCCCCAGGGGGTCTTTGATTTTTCCCTATATGCATATAGTAAAAACTAAAAAAATCTTCTTTTAAAGAACCCAAAGAGCTAAAGCTAAGATATTTAGCATGAAACATCTTCTAATGAGTGTCTACCAAGTTTGTTCAAATAAAAACCCTAGGGTCAAAATTGGCCCCGCCCCAGGGGGTCATTGATTGTCCCTATATGCATATAGTAAAAACTTAAAAAATCTTCTTTTAAAGAACTCAAAGAGCTAGAGCTAAGATATTTAGCATGAAACATGTTCTAATGGGTGACTACCAAGTTTGTTCAAATAAAAGCCCTTGGGTCAAAATTGGCCCCGTCCAAGGGGGTCATTGATTTTCCTTATATGTGTATAGCAAAAACTTAAAAAATCTTTTTTGAAAAAACCCAAATAGCTGGAGTTTAGATATTAAGCATGAAACATCTTCTAGTGAGTTTCTACAAAGTGTGTTCAAATAAAAGACCTGGGGTCAAAATTGGCCCCGCCCCAGGGGGTCTTTGATTTTACCCTATATGCATATAGTAAAAACTTAAAAATTTTCTTTTAAAGAACCCAAAGAGCTAAAGCTAAGATATTTAGCATGAAACATCTTCTAATGAGTGTCTACCAAGTTTGTTCAAATAAAAACCCTAGGGTCAAAATTGGCCCTGCCCCAGGGGGTCATTGATTTTCCCTATATGCATATAGTAAAAACTTTAAAAAATCTTCTTTTAAAGAACCCAAAGAGCTAGAGCTAAGATATTTAGCATGAAACATGTTCTAATGGGTGTCTACCAAGTTTGTTCAAATAAAAGCCCTGGGGTCAAAATTGGCCCCGCCCCAGGGGGTCATAGATTTTACCTATATCTTAAAAAATCATCTTTTAAAGAACTCAAAGAGCTAGAGCTAAGATATTTAGCATGAAACATGTTCTAATGGATTTATACCAAGTTTGTCTAAATGAGAGCCCTGGGGTCAAAATTGACCCCGCCCCGGGGGTCATTGATTTTCCTTATATATGCACAGTATAGCAAAAACTTAAAAAATCTTTTTTGAAAAAAACCAAATAGCTAGAGTTTAGATACTAAGCATGATACATCTTCTAGTGAGTGTCTACCAAGTTTGTTCAAATAAAAGCCCTGGGGTCAAAATTGGCCCCGCCCCGGGGGTCATTCATTTTCCTTATATGTGTATAACAAAAACTTAAAAAATCTTCTTTGAAAAAACTCAAATAGCTAGAGTTTAGATATTAAGCACAAAGCATCTTCAAGTGAGTGTCTTCAAAGTTTGTTCAAATAAAAGACCTGGGGTCAAAATTGGCTGGCCCCGGGGGACATTGATTTTCCTTAAATGTGTATAGCAAAAACTTAAAAAAATCTTCTTTGAAAAAACCCGAATAGCTAGAGTTTAGATATTAAGCATGAGACAATTTATAGTAAGTGTCTACAAAGATTGTTCAAATAAAAGCACTGGGGTCAAAACTGGTCCTGCCCCAGGTGTGTCATTTTTTAACTATATGTGTAAAGAAAAAACTTGAAAAAATCTTCTTTTAAAAAACCCAAGGAGCTACACCTTAGATGTTAAGCATGAAACATATTCTAATGGGTGTCTACCAAGTTTGTTCAAATAAAAGCCCTGGAGTTTAAACTTGCCCCGTTCCGGGGGCCTATATACAGGTGAGCGACTTCAGGGCCATCATGGCCCTCTTGTTTTTACTTTTTGCCATGCAGTTGGCTCTTGAGGTGATTTTGAGTTGATTGAGTCAAGGTCACTAAGTCTAAAAATAGATTTTACTTATTTTTCCTCTGAGAAATGGATTTAAGCTGCGTCAAAACAATATCAGGGAATCCTTATCACTCAATATTGCTGTATCATTTACATTATAATATATATGTATATATATATATATATATATATATATATATATATATATATATATTTCAAAAAAAATTAATGCATTACTTATCAAGATATAAGTAAGGGTGATATAACAAAAGAAGTTTTATGCCTTAGATATTATAACCATTCTTTGGCACCTACTTAATGTAAGGGATACCTTTTGAGAACATCATGTGAGCATGTGAGAAGTACAGCTTGTTCCTGGTCAAAGTGTCAAGTGTTGTACAAGACAGCCTACCATAGTTGCCATTTTAAAAAAAAAAATTTGATAACTTTGTAGTGAAGAATTCACCAACATCGTAGCAGGCCAAGTCTGTGCGATCATTTTATTGATAGACTGATGTAAAAAGTTCATATTCTTGTAATAGTTTGTGTTTTATATGGGCCGCTATATCAGACATTTGTATTTTTATATTTTACAGATTTCATTAAATGGATTGGAGATTCTTTGCCTTATGATAGATAGAATGGGAGAAGAGTTTAAACCCCATGTTACTACAGGTATAACAGTCAGTTACATAAAAAAAGACATTTCAATATTTAAAACTGATGGTTATAGTAAATTACGGTCTCCATCAAATGTGTTGAAAATAAAGCAATTTAGACAACTTAAAAGATAAAATTGTCCTATGACATCATAGTAATGTCACGTAATTGAGTGATATTGAATGAAGATTTTAGTAATACATCACAGTATGAGGAGAGTTAAAGGAGCTCCACTGAGGTCTAATAGCCTTAAACATAAAATTTGAAATTCTTACATGGATCAACTTGGGAATTTAAAACTGAAAAATGTGAAAAGGTAATAGAGATAGTCAAATATACTAGTTGTCTAAGTATATGCTAGGAATTCGATTGGAATTTGATGTATTAAGTGCAGGCCCTAGCAAGATTTGAGTCAAAAGTGTATAACCCTTTTCATTTCTTAGGTCATTTCGCTAAATAAAATGATAATTCTGAAAAAAATTGGAGTGAATGAATTAAAATGATTATTCTGAAAAAATTGGAGTGAATGAATGATCGGAAATTTTACATAGGAGTTAATTTGATAGACCTACATTAAATGGTGTAAAATCTGGAAATATTAATTCCAGTCGCATCATGTCTTAAAATGTCAGTTGTGTCTCTTTCATGCACCAAGTGAACACAGCAACGCTAAGCTATTCATGTGAATAAATATATCCTGCATTTTGATGAAAATAGTTCATCTCAGTTAGATAAGAGAATTTTTTATTTTCATTTGAACTTAAATCTATAAGCTGCCTGTTTCCAGATTCATGCTAATTTTCATGAAATTTTTTAAAATTTATCAAAAAGTAAAATATTGTCTAGTGAGCAAAGAATGAAATTTACAAATTGCAGCACTTGAAATCTGCATATGTTACTAAAAAATGGGAAAGAATATGCAAAAAATAGCCCTGACTCTGTTAGTTACACAGTAGAACTGTGGCAGTACATATAAATCTGTGAAATCAGTCATTAATTGAATTAACATGATTATAAATTATTTCTTGAACTGTGAATAATTTTACTTCTCTTAAAATTAAAAAAAAAAATTCTCTTGGTTGATTTTCTTGAAATATTTTGGCTCATTTTGAGGCAGGGAGCTTTAAAAAGATATAATCTAATGTAACTAAAGTTATTCATTTGACCAAAAATACTTGGTTTATAGTATTGGAATGATAATAATTGTGTCATTTCTCTGTTTTTTTCCATAGTTTTGACAGCATGTATTGATAGGCTTGGTGACTCCAAAGAGCAAGTGAGTATTCTTGATCCATGCTAAACTTTAGTAGAGGAACTTTAATATTTTGATAAAATTTGAAATTAGAGCATTCACCACTGACAAAACTATAAATACACACAGATGCTCAAGTCCAGTTAAAATTCCTTCATGCCTACATTAGTGAATTCAGGAGCATTTGGACATTTATGTTTTTTTTATGTTCAGATGAACTGTGACAATAATAATAAAAACCAAAATGAAGATTGTCCATTGTTACACTCTCTGTTAATGTGCTAGTGCAATGTCATTTGACAGTTACGTTTTGCTAATACATATCATACTACCAGGGCAGTCAATGCATAAATCTGTGTTAGTGTTTTTACATTGCTCACTGAGTTGTGCATATTATAAACAAGCAACACCAGCACATGGTCATGTGTTTCTATCTGTTAATGCAGGTCTTCTTCTCTGTTTATGTATACCTGCATGCATTATTTTTGTATGCAAGAATATGTGTGAAATCATCTTGTTTTTGGAACAAGACTGTATTGCATTCTATATGTTGTAGGTGCGAGAACAAGCCCAACAGTTACTGTTGAAACTCATGATGCCAGCATCAACCCCACAGGTAAATTTTATAGAGTATAACTGGTAACCACTTAATTTGCTAATCTGGAAACAACTTAATTTGCTAATCTGGAAACAAAAATAAGTTAGTGGCTTAACATCTATCCAAGAAAAAGTTTAAAAAAAACCCAAAAAACTTCTAAATTTAACTGGTACATCTTTAACTTCAAGTTCAAAACAGTCAATTCTGAGTTGGTGAGTTAATACTAATTTGTTTTTGTTCAATTGTGTTGGAAGCTAGAAGCTTATTGAAACACTCTTGAATCAGTTTGAACCCACACGACCAGCAATCCTTAGAAGGATAAAAATGAACAACTAACAAGAATAGTTTTACTTTTGTAAAATATAGCATATAATTTCTTATTCTGATTGACGGGCAGCAATGTATTTTTTTTTACCTCTACATATAAACATTAGATAATTTTGAGTTCATTCTAAGTGGTATGTAGTGAAAACTAGAAGCTTATTTGAATCACCTCCAAGTTTATTTCCTGAAACTTGCTAGTACTGGTGACTTATGGGGGAATATGGTTGTCACCCTAGGAGGGTTTGAACCCACAATTACAGGGTTGAGAAGCAGACACATTAACCTCAGACTGTTCCATAGCTACCTGTTTTGTTTGTTTTCAAACATTCAAGACAACAGGCCTCTATGGTCGGATGGTTAAGTTTGCCGACTTGAAATCACTTTCCCCTCACAAATGTGGACATGAACTTGTGATTCTTTTATATAAAGAAAGCTATCCAGCCTGCTTATGGAAGTTGGTGGTTCTACTTAGCTGTCTGCTTGTGATTAAATTAATACACAAAAGGGGTACCTGTAGTATTCTAAATAAGTAAAGCGTAGAAAGTCACCTTTTGTCCCTTACAATGTTGATATGACTTAAAATTCCACAAAACAAACAAATATAGCATAATTATGATTAAATGTATATTTCTCCGCATTAGAGTTGTATATATTGTACACTGTGATATAACAATGTGCTTAAATATTGCAATCTATGTATAATTTTGTATAATAAATGTTTTCAGTATGTGTTTGAGAGGATAATGGGGACATTTAACCACAAACTGTTTCATGTCAGAGAAGGTGTATTGCTTTGTTTACAGAATACAATCAATAGGTAAGATGTTTGATCCTCATGGGTATCATTCTGCATGGCATTACATAATTCCTGACCCAATTTCAACATGAACTAAACATCTTCAACATTTTCTTAATGCATAAATGTGTCTAATTCTATTTAACATATTAGTAGATTACAATAATAATTTCACAACAAAATATTTGTGAACAGAACAGCATAATTATGTCAATGTTTGTGGTTAAATCTATTGTTACTAAAATAAAAGGTCAAGATAGGGGTCTATAAATTTCTGTGCACTACTATTTAAAAATGTGGGTTCGTATCAAGTCAGGAACTTAGGATTTTTTTTGTAAGATGGAGCTATACTGGGAATTTCAGGAAGGTTGATGGCTATACTAGGCTCATGCTTGAAAAATGTTCAGAGGAGATTCTAAGGTCTCTCTTAACAGTAGAGCTTGAAAGTCAGCATAAAGTGTGACCTTCACTGTATACTTGCTATTTCAACGTCACCAAAAATAAAAAATGTGTTATATATTAGTGAATTGATTTGAGTCTTGAGCTTGCTATATAAAGTTACTTGGAGAGATTTCATCATCAAAATACTTTCATTCAATTGATAACTTTACAGAATTTTGTCACATGTAGACATCACGGACTTGCTGTACGTATTGTTTGCAATGTTGTTCAAATGTGTCGTAAATGTTTTTATGGTATATGAGAAAGAACATCAAGTTTGTAATGCTTTTTCAAAAATAGTTATGGATTTCTTGCAATGACTTCAGCATAATTTATTTCATTGATTTTATCACTACTAGGTTAATGTTTATGTATATGTTTTAATTCTAGGGTAGTATACAGCAAAGCAGTGCCAACAGATGAAAATTAGTTTGCTACTCGAATATTGTCCCTTGGGATGCCAATTCTATAGGGCTAATTATCTCTTTGCAAATCATCTCTATTGTGTATTATGTATCATCAATACTCATAATAATGTAGATAATTCTATTGAGGTGCAAGAAAAGAATAAGTTTTTAGAGCTCCAGAGATGAAATGTCTAAAATTAAAATTTGAACTTTACTTGTTTCTCATACCCACACTGAAAAACCTGCAAACTTATGACCCGTCCTCATTGTACTTGTAATAATACAAACATTTAAAAAAATAGAGGATATTAAATGTGTGTAAATTCAATACTGAATTTATTGTACTGGTTGTATAAAATTGTATATTATGTGAGCCTATGGTAAGCATAATATTATTTCTTTCAACTAGTTCAATAGATCAAGTCATGAATTTACAGAAATATAAAGTTCCAATTATCGCATAACCAACATAAGAACAGTTTACAGTGAAAATTATGCTTTTTTGTTAATGACAAGCCTATGGTATAACGCTAACATTGAGCGCTTCTTGTCAACCATGTTTGTATAAAGCAAATGATGTCACATAAAAAAATATGCAAGACCATGCAATACCATATTAACAGAGTCCCACAGTTTGTGACAAGAAGATATTAATAGGGAGTCAATTAAAGTATTAATTATCATGCCATAAAACTGTATTTACAAAGCTTTTAATTTTTCGTACAGGTATGGGGCAAGATGTTTACAATTGTCAAAAATTGTGCCGTCAATCTGTAAACTCCTTGAGGATCAGACACCACAGGTTTGTTTTCTTTTAAGTGAAGAACATTTATTTCATACACAATATCTTATTTCAACCATTCAAATTCTGGGGCTATCCCTCTCAACCCTTTGACAGCATCACACTTTTTGTTAAGTTTTACAACTTTTTGTACAACTTTTTACCTTAATAAGATAGAAATGAAGAAATGTCAACATCTCTGCAGGTTGAGTATTTTTTAACCTTAACAGCTGTAAAGATATTTGTATGTAACTTCACACACTTATTTGTGATCATAATAGGATTCCACTGTAAAAGGCCCGTAACTGAAGAATGGATTTAGACAGAATAATGACTCTTATAGAACTTAGAAAATTATTGCTTAAAAAAAAAGCTTCACATGCATCAACAAACAAACCTAAGGTATTCACTTGAATCTTTGAATGTTTTTGGCAGCTTAAATGCATATCACTGTCTAAGTCTTATTACAGTGATAAAGCTTTTGACTGAATTATAGCGCTTTGTGAATAAGAGAAAAATTTATGGCTTAAATTTTACATGAAATATTAGTCTTAAAATGACGACCTGTAGGTATTAATTTGAAATTTAACACGTTTTTGGCAGCAAAATTGGAGGTCATTAACCAATGTCCATAATTCTGACATAGTTTATGACTGAATTACGCCCTTTGTATATTTAGAAAAAAAAATTGTTTTAAGTTTTGCATTCAAAACAACTAAAGTAATTCACGTGAAACTTGATATAAAATATGCATGTCTAGGTGGTCCCTATTGGAGGTCACTGTCTAAGGCCCATTGATCTTGACTAAATTTTAACCCTTTATAAACTTAAGCCTTTTTGGGCTTAAGTTTTGAGTGTAACATTAATCTTCCAAGTTAAAAATGAAACAAAAACCAACTACTGATTGTAATTTGAAAAAACTGCTTTTGACTTTGTTCATTACTATTGTGTCTCATAATTTTATATTCAGGTGCGTGAGGCAGCTTTGAATACATTAGCAGAGATATACAGACACGTTGGTGAGAAAGTACGAAATGATCTTACAAAGCGATCAAGTATTGCTCCACAGAGGTATTTTCTTCAATCTCAAATCTTAAGTTGTTAATTTAAAATATCACGTTGATTAACCAGTTGAAAATATCCCATCACAGAGAGTTTAGTACATACAAGAAATGAAACTTTAAAGAGGACATACACTGTATAAGTTGTTAAGTTAGCGACACAGAAATATTTGCAAATATCAGGAATTGATGAAAATCTTAAAAAGTTTCTCTAGTTTGGATATTAACCAACCAGTCATTAATTTCTACCCTTGCACAATTTGCTAATACTTCCGGAAGCGAAATGTCTGGGATTTTAAAATTGTAACTTTTTGACACATGGAAATATTCACTTATAGTTATACCATAGTCACATGCTATCTTATGGGCTGATGGTTGTTGGCCTAATTTGTTTGAATGATATACATGTTGCCTAATGTTAAGACATGCTCAATATATGACCATATAAAAATTAATTCACAAGTGTTTCTGGTGGCATTGAAGTGTGCATATGCTAAATTGTCATGCAATTTACAGTTGCCAGATTTATAGGCCAATGTCTAGACATAGGACACATTGTAATTTTAGCGTTATCATTATGGATGTAAACAAGATGCATTACTTACTGATGTCTGGTGCCCATTGGAAATTAAGAAAGAAATTTTACACTACAGACTGCTCTTTACTTGCCCTACGGAAATTAAGAAATAAATTTTACACTGCAGACTGCTCTTTACTTGCCCTACAGAAATTAAGAAATAATTTTACACTGCAGACTGTTCTTTACTTACCCTATGGAAATTAAGAAATAAATTTTACACTGCAGACTGCTCTTTACTTGCCCTACGGAAATTAAGAAAGAAATTTTACACTGCAGACTGCTCTTTACTTGCCCTACGGAAATTAAGAAAGAAATTTTACACTGCAGGCTGCTCTTCACTTGCCCTACGGAAATTCAGAAATAAATTTTACACTACAGGCTGCTCTTTACTTGCCCTACGGAAATTCAGAAATAAATTTTACACTACAGACTGCTCTGTACTTGCCCTACGGAAATTCAGAAATAAATTTTACACTACAGGCTGCTCTGTACTTGCCCTACTGAAATTCAGAAATAAATTTTACACTACAGGCTGCTCTTTACTTGCCCTACGGAAATTCAGAAATAAATTTTACACTACAGGCTGCTCTTTACTTGCCCTACGGAAATTCAGAAATAAATTTTACACTACAGGCTGCTCTTTACTTGCCCTACGGAAAATCAGAAATAAATTTTACACTACAGACTGCTCTTTACTTGCCCTACGGAAATTCATAAATAAATTTTACACTACAGGCTGCTCTGTACTTGCCCAACGAAATTTCAAAAATATATTTTATACTACAGACTGCTCTGTACTTGCTGTACGGAATTCAGAATACACTTTACACTACAGACTGCTCTGTACTTGCTGTACAGAAATTTAGAAATACATTTTACACTGCAGATAGCTCTTTACTTGCCCTACGGAAATTCAGAAATACATTTTACTCTACAGACTGCTCTGTACTTGCCGTACAGAAATTCAGAAATACATTTTACACTGCAGACTGCAATGTGCTTACCGTATGGAAATACAGATATACATGTTTTACTGTGAAATTGCTCTGTGTTTTCATATTGAAATTCTCATTGACTAGATAATTCATACATTATCCTATAATCTAGCTATCTTTTTCCCTCCAAACACTTTTCTCCTTCTGTCTGAAATCTAGTGACTGTCAAAACAGTGGACTGTGTGTCTAATGGTCACATTTCTTGTACTTAGTTACATTTCACCTGTGAAGGAAAAGTGATATGTTTCATGGGAGAAAATTAAATATTATTCTTTTTTTTCTGCAAATTTCAGATTAAATCAAGTTTATGCCAAATTTGATGAAGTTAAGACGTCAGGAAACATGTTGGCCACAGCAGACCTTGGTGAGTTCAAAATTTACCAAATCTTTTTATGTTTTTGACAGTAATCCACAATCAATAAAAACAAATGCATTTAATTTTCTGATTTTGTCTTGAGAGCCACACAGGTAGTGTTTCTACCAGTCCTCGTGAATGGGAGGTCACATGTACATTGTGTGTACAGCTTCAAGATAAGAAATAATGGAAGAAGATGCTAAAATCCAGTACACTCACAGGCATCTTACTAATTAGAGGAGTGGAGTGATAGACAATGATGTTTATTTAACACAATGATAATTTTTAATGGCTCATGTCTTGAAGGAGGCATTTTAAGATTGACTTTAACTTATATGGGAGATGTGAAACTTGTTCATTTTCCCTAACAGTCTCCTGTGTAACAAAACAACAACATATTATTTGTGGTTTTTCCTTTCCTTACACTGTCCAGTATTAAAAATGCCATGCTCTCTGTCTTGTTGTTGAATGAACTGTATATATGGGTTTTTTTGTTGGGGGGGGGGGGGGTATAAAAATGAAAACTGGTCAACAGGTATTGGGACTGCTGTACTTGATACAATAACATTGTTTGAAGTGGAATGAGTTAACCACCTGAATATGTGTAATGTATTTACCCTGCTTTGAATTCATTTGAAAGTTAAGGGATGTCAAAAACAAAGTGCAAAAATTGATCTGACAGCAGTATAAAGCCTTGTAAGACTGTACGGATATTGAAATTGTTGAAAGCTATTGCCTTCCTTTAAGAAAGTTGGCCTCTAATAGGAAACTTTTTTTTTTTTTTTACAAAAATTAAAAAGGAAAATTTAAATTTGTGCACAGAAATTTCACATAGTTTGGCATGATGAATGTTGTCTGAAGAAAATATTTCACAGTTTTAAATGTCAATGTCATAACAATAAAGAAAGTCAGATATGAGGCTATAGGCTAGTTATTATGGTTTCAAGATATATGTTTTAACAAGATAGCATATGAATTGATTATTTTGTGAAAGTAATTCATCTTATAATTGAAGAAAAAAAAGAGGTTGTAAGTTCAAATATTCAGTCTTATACGATAATAAATAAATGTTCAGTTGTTCACAGCTTTCAGTCAATGACTTTTTCTGATGTTCTGGAAATCATACAATAATATAAGACATGGTTTTTGACCAGACAATCTGTTAGTCATCTTTTTCATTTATTTCTATTCTGTAACTTTCAAGTGGTTTGTTTGTTTGAGATTTCATGTTGTTTTTCTACATGGTTATTTTCTCATTGAGCCTTAAAAGAAACATAGGGTGTTTACCAGTTCCTTCTGAGAAGAACATAAACTATGCAGCCCATCTTTTTTTTATTTGTGAAACTGGATAACTGAATGTGAAAAACTTGTATTTTCTGTATTTTATTTTATGTCATATTCTTTGGACACATGCTAGAGTTGTACACAATAATTATTTTTTCCACACTTAAACTTTTTATCTCTTTTTAAGATACTTAATTTTATAACCAATTCTAACAAGACCCGCATTTTTCCCTATTGAACATAGAAGAACAGAAAGTGTGTGTTATTATGCAACAGATGCACAGTTTGACGTTCTATATTTAGACATGTGACATAATCATTATACACGTGACGTAACCACTAAAAATCTGACGCGCTTAAAATAAGTTCGAAACAAATCAGGCGCAATTTTGCTTAACCATCAAGTACCGCAACATTTATTTGTTAATGTTGTGTTAGAATCTAAATAATATATCCAAATCAGTGATTTTATCGATTGATAACATCACTGTTTGTCGTTTTGGATGCGCATTATTATATCACTGACTCGGGCTACAAAATATTTTTTAAAAATCATCATAATTTGAGTAAGTTCATTTTCATGAAAATTTGCTTCTTTGGAATTGAGTTATGTTCCCTTTAATGGCAGTCTAGATAAATTTGTGATCTCTGTAAGGCCAGTGATTTTTCTCACTTAATTGGGAAGAGGCCTTAGACTCTTGATTTTGGGAAAAAAATATCGCTAAAATTGCTTATTTGGGAAGAAAAAAGCAGGTTTAAGTTCAGGTTTTTGGGAAAACTGCATGATTTTAAAGAAAATTTCAATTGGGAAGAGGCCTTTTTTCGGAGTCTGTTATAAAATGTTTGAAGGAAAACATTAGCACTTCACATTGAGGGTGAAATCGTTTGTATGGACTATCAGTTATTCATGCGGTTTCATAGCAAATATGAAAAAAAATTCCCAGGTAACATTCTTTGTAAGGCTTCCTCACTAGAAAAAAAATTGAAATAAAAAAAAAATATGGCAGAAAATAAAACCTGTACCATCTTTTGTATTGATTTTCTGCCTCACAAATATCAGGAAGTCACATCTATCCAGCTAGCATTATGTAATGTCCGTAATGTCCGTGGTTCTACTCTGGTACCTGTTTGTGCTTGAAATTATGTAAGACGGAGGAAACTGAGGTCTTCCTCTATGAGGGAAACTGTAAAGTTGCCATATGACCTGTACTGTATTTAAACTAAGCAAAAACAGAGAAGAAGTCACATGCTATAGGTACTATGCAATGAATATTTTTGTTAATTTTCGCTAAAAATGTTGAAGATTTTGTCCAGATTGATATATGATCGAATCATTTTCAGATCTTTTGCTTGGTCAAGGTTAAATGCCTTATTAGAATCTATACTTTGTAATTGGAGAATGAGATAAGGGAAGAAGTAGATAAAGGTTGAAAAGGGGATTTATTGATCTATAAGACTTTAAACCTATAACCTGGTATAGTTAGATTAATAAGCCAATGTACTGAATAGTAGCTGTATTTGTATGTGTATAAATATATACTAATGTAAACATGTTTATCATGCCCAGTATTGATAGATGTTTGACATTCTTTGATTACTCTGAAATCAAAAACAAGCTGACTTATGAAAATATTTAAAGAGAGCATAGTTACAGATAGAGGAAATTTAAGAAGAATTAGGTCATTCATTTTTTTTTACTCTTTGAGATTTGTGTAAAAGGCATGTCCTTCTTTCAATTTGAAAGGAAATTGGTAGCGATGATTGCAGAAATAAACTGGTGCCAGGTGGTGAAGGCAAGTTTCTAATGCCCTCTACCATTCAAAAGGCAGTTAACTCTATCCTCTGGTCATAACAGTATGCTATTTATATATCAACTCAATTATTAAGGTTTTAACTCCTTAAATGATTGAATTGCTTCATTGAATTCAAACCACTTGTCCCTCAGTACTATGGTTTCGAATTCCACTTTGGATTCTTTTATATGAGAGAGCTATCCAGCTAGCTCACAAAATGTCTACTAAGGTGCCTGTTTGTGTGGGTAACTAATACCTGCACTCCAGTTAATACTCTGTGCATGTATATGGATACGATTTAACTCAGACACAAATTCAACAGAAAGATCCCCATACTATGATACAATTGAATTTTAGCGACCATGATTGTATTTCCCAATCATTTATTGCAAAAAGTTAGTACAAAAAATGTTTGTATAATTGAAGGAAAACTTGGATTATGTCCAGGCCCAGTTACTGAAAGTATTTCATGGCCATTCTTTAAGTAATAGACCTTTTACAAGCTTTTACAATCTAATTTAAATCTTACAACTAGCATAAAGGATTTTCAAATTGTTATTACCCAAATTTTCATTCTGTACAATGATTTAAGATTGTTAACATAAATTGTCATTAAGAGTGGCACATTAGTGTGACCTGTTTACTAGTAATTTTCTATGTGGAAAAAGTGTCTCTTTTAACCTTGTTTTTCAAATGTTTGCTGTATTGATTGCAGTCCTGTTCCAATATTTGGGTTACCTCCCTTTAGTAATTTTATATATTGAATGTGTACTCTTATGAACTGGGCTTTTTTTTTTTATAAAATAATTTTTCCTTGACTGATTTGACATAGATTTATTCATTGATTGTTTTTTGTTCATAGTTTTAATCATTGATTTTTTTTCCATGAACAAAATTGCCTTTTATACCATGATTTGTTTTTTACATATTTCTTTTCTTGTGTTGAGAAGAACATTGTTGAGAGATGTTATGTGAAAGTTCAGTTTGAAAATTCTTTTGTTTTCATAAGCTGACTAAGCATATATCTTGGACATCAAGAGTTTATGTCAACAAACAAAGTTGTAAATAAGTCTAATTAATATAAGTGTAAATATAGTTATCACCATGTGTTATAATAAATTGTTTTATAATTACAGCCGAGCTTTATCATCTTTATAAATGTTACCTTATAAGGTGGTCAAAGGAAGAAAGACCAAAACATTTTTGTGCTGTTGAACAATTATCATTAGGCCTAATAGGGTATTACAAATGATAAAAGAATTTTCATAACTGACATCCACATGATATTATAGCTCAAGATTAGTAAGGTAAACCTTTGACCTGTTGGAACCTTAAAGTGATTACACACATTTAAATGCCACCAGTATAGAGCCTGGTCAGAATACATGGATGTTTCACAGATTTGGACTGTTGAAAATTTGATATAGGAAAAACCCATTATACAAATTCAGCAAGTTAAGACTGATGAGCTGTGGTGGTGGTCATGGAAATTAAACTTTTTTCAAAACAAATGGACAAAATATGAAATATGGTACATGCATACTATAAAAGCCTGAAAAATGCTCTAATCAGAAAGTATTCTATAATTGAAGCACTATTTTTAAGACCACATCTCAGCAGAACAGCAATGTGAAAAAATACTGAAGTATTTAGACTGCATTTGATGCTTGAATTTTTGTGACAAGATCTTGGATCTCAAGACTGTTTTCTTTAATAATTGTTTCAATGTAAGACCTTTCATTTATATCCTTAAAGGGACTCCACTGATGTCTAAAAGCTTAAAAACATAAAGATTGAATTTCTTACAGAAATAAGTTAAGGCACTTAAAACAGACAAATGTGCAAAGATAGTTAAGAAATATACTTAGAAATAAATTGAAATATATAAAAGAAATATACTTAGAAATAAATTGAAAGTCGTATTTTAGTGCTTTTCTTAGTCCGATTTAGATGAAAAGCGTTGCAACGCTTTTCAATTTTGGGGTCATTTTTAACAATTTTAATAATTATTTTAGAAAAAAGGAGCGTGCGAATGATATGAAATTTTGCACAAAGGTTAATGGTCTAAAACTACATTATATCGAACATTTATCTCGAAAAAAAATATTTTATTGTAATAAAAAAACCTCAGTGGTGTCCCTTTAAATGATACCATGCCTGTGACGTCACACAGAGAAAATATGCTGATGGTTCAATGTCAGGGTTCATTTATTGTTGAAATGTAGAAAACTTTTGCCAAAATGAAACATATAATTAAATATATAGCATTTTAGTATAGAGTTACATGTTATACAAATTTAATGAATGGACTATTATAATGAATGAATAAAAAAAAACACATTAAAAGTTTAGACCTAATTTCTGAACATATTGAAAAGTATTATATTACATATTTTTGCAAGTTAAAGGGAGATAATAGATAAAATTTCTTGATGTATAGATTTTAAGCTGAATATTTGATGCCAGGATGTGTAGCTTTTAACCTGATATAGCAAAAAGTGATTAACCTAAGCTAAGAATATAAACCCGGCCAGCATGCAGCACTGCGCATCTGTGCAGTCTGGCCTAGCTCTATACTGTTGGTAGCTCACTTTCAGTATACTGATATTGAAATCCCATAAATTTTGAATGGAATATTCCAAATTTAAAGCTGGACAAAACCATTACATAACTTCAGCATTTTACAAGATTCAAGATTCAAAATATTTTATTTGGTAACGTAAACATGACGTTTCTTGCTACACAACACATATATACAATGATACAATATAACATGTCAACATGACACAAATTTATAGACAATTATATTTTTAGCGGAAAATATGATACATATAGTCAAAACAAGAAAGAAAATGGAAACAAGGAGGTTGAACTAATGGAGATTTTGCATATTTAATGACTTACAGCTAAATAACAATCAAAATCAGTCAAATGTTTCATGAAATTATTGAATTATAACGCGGACAATTTGTATATTTTTGGTATATACAGTAATAAGCTTATTCAGATATCATATTAACAATACCTTGACGTATTTCAAACGCTTCATATATATATTTACATAATTTAAGTTGCATGTTTCTGTTGGTATTCTGCATTAGTTCAACGAATTTATGGACACTAGGTCTATTATAATAATATTTCTTTAAGTACTGTTTACGTATATCATTATAAGCATTACAAATACAAACAAAATGAAATTCGTCTTCTATATCACGTGTATTACAAATAAGACAATATCTCTCACTACGTTCAGTTCTACAATTACCATACCGTCCAGTTTCTATTCTAAGTTGGTGTGATGATAATCTTAATTTTGTAAAAGCAATCCTAAATTTCTTAGGAATTTTATCAAGATACAGTGAGTACTCAAATGACGTCTTAAAAAGTCTATATGTGCCTAGGCTCGGGCTAGTTGTTACATTATGATACCAAGACTGGATGAATTGATCAATAAGATTTTGCTTTAATAATAAATGTACATTTTTAAGGTTATAAATACTTGGATTATACCATATATATGACAAACCTGCATTATCTAACAATGATTTCACATTAGACAGCCAGTTATTTTTTCCTCTATTAATATCATTTAACATTGATGTATATAAGTATCTAACTATAACATTATTACTGTTAACAATATTTGACCAAAATTTGATAATCCGTACATATCTGTTTACATATAAAGGGTACCTTTTCAGCTCACCATAAATAGCCATGCTGCTAGTTGACTGCTTAACACATAACATGGACTTACAAAATTTTAGATGTACTCGTTCGATTTCCTTACTTTTACTAAATCCCCATATTTCACAGGCATAATTTAAAATAGATACAACAAAAGCATCAAATAATTGCAAAGAAGTACTAAATTTAACCGGTGTCTGTTTTAAATTAAACAATAAAACGTTTAACGCCTTTAGAGCTTTCCCTACTAAATACTCTTGATTTAAGGTAAAACTACCTGTATAATTGAAAACAGTACCTAAATAATTGAAATTGTCGACTATTTCTAAGGGAATATTATTATATGTCCAATACTCATTATTTCTAATCGGACCCCTCTTCCTAAAAACCATAACCTTACTTTTGCCTTCATTTACTTTAAGGCCCCATAAAGTGCAGTAATTATATAATGTATTTAAACTATTTTGTAAGTCTTCAGGGGATTTACTTAAAATAACAATATCATCAGCAAATAACATGAGAATAAATGTAATATCATCTAATGTTAAACCAGAATTAATATCATTTATTAATACATTTCTAAATCTTCTAAAAACATAGAAAACAATATCGGGGACATTACCTCTCCTTGTTTAAGACCAATTGAACATTCCAGGAAATCTGAATATGATTTACAGCCCCTTATTCGTGCTTTTACTTTAGAGTACATATCATGGATGATTCTTAAAGTTTTTCCACGTACACCAATGTTATATAGTTTAAACCATAAACCATTACGATAAACACTATCAAAAGCCTTTTGAAAATCTATAAAGGCACATGCAAGACGTCCATTTTCATTTAAAATTTTATTAACAACAGCATTTAAAACAAATATAGCATCAACTGTGGAGCGACCCTTCCTAAATCCAAATTGTGCATCACTAATTTTGTCGTTTTCTTCAGACCATTTTGTCAATCTGTTATTCAGAACACCTGTAAATATCTTTGAAAAACAACTAACGAGACTGATTCCTCTATAATTACTAGCAAGTGCAGGGTCATTTTTCTTAAACAGAGGTACAATAATACTTTCCATCCATGAATCTGGAAAAAAGCCAGAGTTCAGAATACCATTAAAAATATCAACTAAATGCGATGATAAAATATCGGACGAATTTATAAAATACTCATTCAATAACTGGTCACCTGCAAAAGCCTTATTTTTCTTTAAATGACGAATAACACAATTTATCTCATCAACTGTTATAGGTTCATCTAGCTCCTCGTACAGTACATCATTACTTAAAAAATCTAAATTTTCACAAAATAATTCACTTTCGGCATGCAAAACATTTGGCAAATCATTACTTAAGGTAGAAAAATGCTCATAAAAATCTTCTATGGAAACACTATTCTTATGTATCGTCTTTTTAGTAAACAATTTCCAAAAATCTTTAGGTTTACAGTGACGAAGGCGTTCAATTTCTCTTAATTTTTTTAACTCATAACTACGTTTCTTTTTTTTAACAACATTTTTATAAATTAGTTTATTATTACAAAATTCTATTCTATTTACATCATTTTTACACATATTATATTTATATACAGAATTTAAATATATCTCTTTTGAACGTTTGCAATCTTCATCAAACCACTCCGCCTTTTTACATAGTTTACCATCGGCACGTGGCGTAATATATGTTATTCTACGTTTACAAAATAATGGATCTGCCACGCTTCTCACAACATTTACAAAGGATTCTATACATGAATTTAACTGTAATCTATCGTTAAAATCAACATTTTCGGTAATAGTATTTAAACGTGGTAGTTGTGATATAAGACCTCTACGGAATTCGTTTTGTAACTCATCATTCCATCGTAAACTTATGCTTTCATAATAAATATCATTATCCTCGCGCAATACGTGGCATTTAATAGAAAATGATATTGGAGCATGATCAGACCATTCATTAAAACTCTGTACAGAGAAATCGCTAACTAAACTGAAATATTGCTCTTTCAACAACAGATAGTCAATGACACTAGATCCCGATGAACATATATAAGTATAGTTTCCATTATTAAAGTCACGACCAAGCCTACCATTTGCCATACGTAAAGAACTAGCCTTGCATACATCTAATAATTTAATACCCGAGTTATTATGTATACAGTCCATGGACACACGTTCTATAGGCATGTCGGGGTAATAATCATCATAGTCTGTAAAACTAACGGTACGATCACAGACAATATAATCCTTGCGGTCGCCATTACCTGTACGTGCATTCCAATCACCAGTTAACAATGTAATACCAAGATTTTCATAAAGTAAAATATCGTTTTGAACAATATCAAATAAATCACCATTGATAAAGTTATAAGCAGGGGAACCTTCCACCCATATATATACACCAGCTAAATAAATGTCATCTGTAAGATTAAAAAATATTTTATCAAGTTTCAACCAAATGATAGTGTCAAAATGATTCTGTACAACGGTAACCCCTTTACTTATTTCATTTTTAATGTATACTAATACCCCACCACTAGATCGCTTTGCTCGCCGGTTCTGAAATTTACGATAGAAATTAAAAGTTGCATACCCATCTATATCAAAATTAGAATTTTTATTACCCCAAGTCTCAAACAAAAATATAATATCGTTATTACACAGTTTCTTTATAAAATCATTGTCCTCTAATTTAGATCTATTAAGTCCATTTACATTCCATGATAATATGGACAGTCCAGCCTCATCGAGTCCCTACTTCCGGTTCCCGTTCTGCATCTGGCTTCTGTCGGACTCTTTATCGCTTACTGGTACCCCGTCAATAAAAAGCGTGTCGTAGAACAAATTGACATCATGACAATTGCTCTTCACGATAGACATTATTTAATTAATACTCTTTCAAACAACATAATCTGTTTTCCAATTAAGAACTATAACTGATAATTGAAAAATAATTGATACTTGATTAATATACTGCAGTATGAAAATCACATGGCAGGAAACAGTACAGACCCTGTTTGTTTGGACCATGCTAGACTTACACACTTTCCTCTGAGCTGGTGACATAGGCTTCCTGTTTACTATATCTTGTGCAACCTTCCCTTGAAAAGAATTTTTCTTTTTTTTGGTAAACAAAAGTCTCCTGCTAAGGGATAATAATGACAGTTCATTCAGGCATTGATAATATATACAGATGTAAATATCTCATATTCTACATGTTTATTGTTTTAAGTAAAAGTTTTGAAAATATTTTTAGAAAAAGTGTGCCACTTCATTTGATATTATGCTATGAACAATTTTTAGAGAAATAATAAAATGTAAATGAGTTGGAGTACATTATGCTTTGTCCTGTCACTATAGTGTAGATAATAAAAAATTGCCATAATTTCATGTCAGTCTTAATGTTTTACCATGTGAGCTCTATATGCAATAATTACTGGCCTTAAACTTCCTCTAGTCAGGCCGCTAAGACACCAGTATATACAGGTAGGCCATCCTAGACACCAGTATATACAGTTAGGCCATCCTAGACAACAGTTCATAAAGTAAGGCCATCCTAGTCACCAGTACATACAGTTAGGCTATCCTAGACACCACTTCATACAGTTAGGCCATCCTAGATACCAGTACATACAGTTAGGCCATCCTAGATACTAGTTCATACAGTCAGGCCATCCTAGACACCAGTTTAGACAGTTAGGTCATCCTAGATACTAGTACATACAGTTAGGCCATCCTAGATACCAGTACATACAGTTAGGCCATCCTAGATACTAGTACATACAGTCAGGCCATCCTAGACACCAGTTTAGACAGTTAGGTCATCCTAGATACTAGTACATACAGTTAGGCCATCCTAGACACCAGTACATACAGTTAGGCCATCCTAGATACCAGTTCATAATGTTAGGTCATCCTAGATACCAGTACATACAGTAAGGTCATCCTAGATACCAGTTCATACAGTAAGGTCATCCTAGATACTAGTACATACAGTTAGGCCATCCTAGATACTAGTACATACAGTCAGGCCATCCTAGATACTAGTACATACAGTCAGGCCATCCTAGACACCAGTTTAGACAGTTAGGTCATCCTAGATACTAGTACATACAGTTAGGCCATCCTAGATACTAGTACATACAGTCAGGCCATCCTAGACACCAGTTTAGACAGTTAGGTCATCCTAGATACTAGTACATACAGTTAGGCCATCCTAGATACTAGTACATACAGTAAGGTCATCCTAGACACCAGTTTAGACAGTTAGGTCATCCTAGATACTAGTACATACAGTTAGGCCATCCTAGATACCAGTACATACAGTTAGGCCATCCTAGATACCAGTTCATAATGTTAGGTCATCCTAGACACCAGTGCATACAGTAAGGCCATCCTAGATACCAGTTCATAATGTTAGGTCATCCTAGACACCAGTACATACAGTAAGGTCATCCTAGATACCAGTACATACAGTAAGGTCATCCTAGACACCAGTTCATAAAGTTGGGCCATCCCAGATACTAGTTCATACAGTGAGGCCATCTTAGTCACCATTGTACAGTCAGTCCACCCTTAATACTGGTATACCCAAACATAGTCAAGTCTGTCCATTTAGGCCAGCATCTAAACCAGCCTGTTCATTTAGGCATCTAAGCAAGCCTGTTCAATTAGGCATCTAAAGCAAGCCTGTATGTTTGGGCAATGTCTTTCCCAGGCATTGTACATCTATGGGGTCTTCTATCTGCTCTTTATGATATATAAAGTATTTTGACATTGAAATACTTTAAATTGTATGTTAAAAGTTCTAAATTCAAAGTAGGGCAAGAAATTTATAAAATGAACAAACTGAAGTTATGTGTATACAAAAACAGCCACTTAATTCACACAATAATCCAAGAGGAGAATGGTTTGAGCTAATAATTGAATTTTTCAGGACTGTGATCAATATTATAGTATTTCATTGATCAAATATTGACTACTGGGTGTGATCTACACTGATGTAATTACATACTAGATAAACTCGTACAATCTTGTACATACGATGTACGTCTTACATTTACATGCATAATATATACATATCATTATATAAATATTGCATGTAGGACACTTACATGTTTATTTTAATTATCTTCTCGTATTATTATTATCTTAGGCGCATATAGATTAGGTACTTTCTAGTGAGATCTGTTTCCTAATATAATTCAATTCATTGTATACTTGAAATTTGAAACCAAAAGCTGTATATAATGAAATTTCATTATGCAGATATTGGGTGGGTGGGGGAGGTTTAGATGGTGGCTTGTTGAATGGTCGGATGTAAGGGAAGTTTTATTTGTTGAATTTTGAGATGTTTTAATTGAATTTAAGACAAATATGCTTAAGATTGATTTCAAGCAATAATTGGGAAGAAAATAAAGGGTTTGGTAGTTTGGGTTTTATCTTTCTGTACTTCTCTTCTTTTAACTAAATATAATTTAACCAAATAAATATAACCAAAGAAAAAGACAAAATCTGTTTTTAGAAAATTTAAATGTCTTGTTGGTTTTTCCATTCAGAAAACTGGAAAGATATATTTTGTCATCAAAATGATTTTTTATAAAAAAAGGTAAAAACATAGACATAATTTTATTAGGATGTAATGGGGACTTACCAATATTTTAATTTATTATTATTTTTTTTTAATTCATTATTTATTACCGTCTTCCAACAACCATTTTTCTTGACAGAATATATGAATTCAAAATTTCACTTAAATTGAATGGAAGAAAATATAAGATGGTTTATACTGTAATGAAAATGTAAGGTAGTTTTTGCAAACTGGATCACTTTAAACTTATATCTGACATTAAACAGAGTGGTCACATTAGGTTTTTGTAACTTATATTGTCATAATATTGATATATCACTCTCGGTTAAGTACACCGATTATTAACTTTCTGTTTCTATTGATTTTATTATTTTGGGTACTTTACATACATTTTTATCGTTAAATATATGGTTTTTATCATGGACTTAAGTCATTAGGTTCTTACATTTGTGATTTTTGGCTACATTTCATTATTTACACATGTTTAAATGTGACCTAAATCCCCCTTCAAGTTAAATGGACCTTTACTCTGTAAATATTTAATCTTTCTGATCTGTTTCTAATTGGAGTATACCATTTATCGATAAAGGTCATTTCACCTGTATGTCACAGAAATGTTTACTTTGTGATATTGTAAAATATAAAATCGTTTCTAATTATAAATAGCTGTATATTTAATGGATTTAAGAGATGTATATATACGGGAATCTGTGCATTGCCGATATAGGTTTTCTTTAAATGGTGTTGAATTCGAGCCATTCTATTTTAACTGATATTGAATGAAAGGGTAACAAAAAATGTTTGAAATTAATTTACTCCGTTGAATAAAGGTTTATGAATATTCAAGCAGGTATCTTTTATGGCACGTAATTAAGTACAAAGTATTACGAGGAACGAGGGTTTTCTTTAAATGGAACATGTTTTAACATTACATCATAAAGGAATGCGAAGTGTTCATGATTTTATATCAGCTGGATATACGTCAGGTTAAACATTTGAAATTTTGATTTGAAAATTGTGATTTATATTCTGTTTGTTAAAGAAGATGTGTAAAATTGATTGTCACAAGTGCGATTAAAATGCCCTCTATTGTGTTTAACAATATACAGTACAAAGATTTAAATTAAACAGTGAAACTGATGGACTGCGATGAATAGGTCATAATTGTTGTTAAAGTTTTGTAATGGATTTAATCCATTGAGGAGGGGGAAAAAAAACGAGTTGAAAGAATGCCAATGTTTGTACTATAAATGTTAAATTATTTTGGACATCCTTCAAGAAAAGATTAAGTTAGGATCGAACGGTCAGATTTGTTGACATTCGGTTCATTAGAAGAGGCTATGGGGCTGTATTTATAATACGTGAAGACAATAGATCAGTTATTGACACTGCTAGTCATGTTAGGGTTAAAGTGTCACATACATGGCAAAAGTTTGGTAATATTTATATAGGCAATGTTATGTATGTTGACTGAATGGTGTGAAACGTTTTTGTTAAGATCAGTATAATTGGTTCGGAATAGCTGTTGAAGGATTTGCTACATGGGATAAATGACATATCAATAAATTTATTGTGTTTTTATTTTTATTTTAAGTAAGTGATATAAAGAAGCTATAAGGTATAGTGTGTGTTAGTGTGTGTGAAAATAGTTTATTTAATATCCTTACATGGAAAGCTGACTTTTGTAAGAAGATTAATGGCTGATCCGCTAGCCACTAATGCTGTAAATCCATTGTTTGGGTTTCGGTAATGCCTTTATACGATTTCTACCTTACCAGAGGTTCCAATCCTCAGCAGAAAGTGGTTTTATGATTTTAAATCATTGGTTGACATTGTTGTGCAATATAAATTAAAATAACTGTGTAATCTCCAAGTATGTACAAAGTATGACATTTTTTTGGAGCAATGTAAATATTCAAAGATTAGATTTTCCATAATAAGTGGTTGAAAATTTGAAATTCAGGGGAAAAAACGATTTGATGATAATGATATAGTTTAAAGCTAAATATTGCAATGGAAATCATGGAGAAGATGATTTTGTGAAAATAAAAAGGTAACAGATATGATCGGCTGAAATTCCATACTATTTTTGTATGTTTTTCGTTACTTCAAGTTTTGTAAGTTTTTTCGTTACAAGTTGTTGTAAAGAATTGATGTGAAAATACTTAATTGACTATTTACCTATTTCTCATCAGATAAAAGGAGTTTATTTTGAAAAGCAATTGCATCTATTATTTGAAAGTTTGTGTTGCATGGGAAAATTAGTAGTGTGTTACCATGCACCAATTTAGGCCTGAATTATTATAAATTACATAGTGGCTTCAAATTACTGAACACCCTTAGGCAATGAAGTGGATTTAATTTTTTTACCGTTTGTGTAATTTTGCTAAATGGGAAAATGTGCGAGACACGTTTTTCCTTAAATAGGCTTACATAGCTTTACAATGACATACTTGACAAGGCTGTATTAAACTACTGAAATTAAAATGTTTGAAATTTGTATATAAATCTTTTAAGGTTATTACATATTGATGTATCGATATTGATGTAAACTGAAAAAAAATGGAAGTGAAGTGTTCATTGGACGTGACATAATGAAGTTTTAAGAATGCCTTGGACTCCCGTAACTCCTCATACTTACAATAAGGGAAGACGTTTATAATAATAAGTTTTAAAATGAAGGAAACATGTCAGCTGCATGTTATAATGTGTACAGTTGTCAACAGTTCTCGAAATAAATAATCCCGCATTTACATCAAGGAAATTATAATATCTGAAG
>NW_026865085.1:0-9695 GCF_026571515.1 Ruditapes philippinarum
GAAATATTTTATGAAACTTGATATATGGATAGATGGCAGTATGGAGATTATGCACCGTCTTTTTTTTTCTTCCTATGTTGAAAATTCTGGTTGCTATGGCAACAAATAGTCTGAAAATATGGCAAATTTAACACATAAACTGGATCCAGTGATAACTCAAAAAGTACTGAAAATATTTTTATGAAACTTGAAATATGGGTAGATGGCAGTCTGGAGATTATGCACATCTTTTTTTTTTCTTCCTATGTTGAAAATTCTGGTTGCTATGGCAACAAATAGTCTGAAAATATGGCAAATTTAACACATAAACCGGATCCAGTGATAACTCAAAAAGTACTGAAAATATTTTTATGAAACTTGAAAAATAGGTAGATGGCAGTCTGGAGATTATGCACATCTTTTTCTTTTCTTCCTATGTTGAAAATTCTGGTTGCTATGGCAACAAATAGCCTGAATTTCAAGATTTCTGATTTAAATTTTTCAGCTTTTTCACTATATGTTCTTTATTTCTTAAGGTGTTTACTTCAAACTTTAAATATAAGTTTCTGGTCATCAGCCACATCATATGTGACAAGGTTTATAACTCTAGCACAAAAAAATATCAGTATTACCTCCCTTGAACTTAGATTTTTTAGGGGAAAAAATGTTGTCTTTTTTAAATAACTTCTTTATTTCCTAATGTATCTACTTCAAACTTCATATATATGTTTCTTATTATCACTCGACATTTTTGAGAAGGTTAAATACTCTAGCAAGACTATTTCCAGAATTATGTCCCCCTTGAACTTAGATTTTTTTCGAGAAACTGGTATTTTCACTTCAACTTCTTCATTCCTTATAGGATTTACTTTAAAATCCCACATCGTAATAATATGACAAGGTTGTATAAACATAATTTCCTTACTAAGCATGGAAACTTAACACATTACTGTGATATAGACAAACTTATTTTATTATGTTTTGTGGTTGATATTTTCAAATACAGACTTCATCCTCAAATTCATTATAAATGGCAATACACAGGAGTGTATGACAATTAAAGAACTTTTTGAGGGACCGGTAGGGGACTACTGTATTGCCCGCAATACTATCAAATGCTTGTTATAATAATTATTTCTTTTTAAAATAGGTCAACATTAATTATGTTTTTAAAGAGTCTTGATAATTGAACATCATTAGTTTATTTTTGTTCATTTATAGTATAGATTTCTTTTTTTACCTGTTAAAATGATATTAGATACTTTGCCCGGAGTTAAGATCAATATTGAACCCAATTTTTCTGTATTCAAAACACATTAATAATGGTTATATACAGATTGTCTTATTTCCCTATTTTGTAAGAAATCTAATTTCTAAATATTATTTTGCAGATGACGACTGCGGTGATGTTCGGCCTTTGATTCAGTCTGGAAAAGACAAACATCAAGGTTTTGTGTTTATATTATGTGTTTATTTATGCGAAAATAGTATTTAATCTCATTGTTACCGGACCAATTTTTTATGTGATTTTGAAGGTAGAAATCGGTCCAGTAGACTGAAAATGGCAAATTATCACTTTTCCGGAGCCCTGCTTAGTAGGCAACATTTGCTGTGCCAATGATTGTTTTCTAAAACAATTTCATGTAGAAAAAAATACCATGTTACCTTGAAATAGTGCTTTCCTGATGGTTACCATAACAAATGCATAATGACCTGTCCTGCTACTGTTTGTATGTCTTGATTATTCATAATTCATTTATTTTACAGTGAAATGGTCAGATAGTGATACAGCCTTACTCAGGAGACATTTTTCAAGTTGTGTTTACAGTAATGCCAAAGACAACAAAGGACGCTTACCAAGTGAGTACTTATCTTGTTATTATTTTATAATAATATGAAATTACAGCTTAATTTTTTTATTCCTCTACATCTAAATGCATTGGTTAGAACATTCTGTATCAAATTTAGATAACCTTTTATAGGTTGCACAAAGTGTATAGAACAAAACCCAAATGCAAAGCTTCCAATAAAGTGTTTTTGTTTGTTAGCTTATTAAAGCTTTTATATGATTGGTTTCAGTGATAACTTTATAACCAAATAAATCTAATATCCACTTTTTATGCCCCCGCCATGTAATGGCCGGGGCATATAGTGTTACCCTGTTCCGTCCTTCCGTCATTCCGTCCTTCCGTCATTCCGTCCTTCCGTCATTCTGTCATTCCGTCATCATCAGTTTCCGTTCATTATCTTAGTAACGGTTGCACATATTCAACTCAAATTTGGCATATGGATATGTCATGAGAAAATACAGGTCAAGTTCGAATTTGGTCATGGTTCGATGATTTTTGGCAGAGTTATGCCCCTTTTACTTTGAAAATAATATGAAATTTTCAGTTTCCGTTCATTATCTCCCCAACGGTACAACACATTCAAATCAAATTTGACATATGGATATGTCATGAGAAAATACAGGTCAAGTTCGAATTTGGTCATGGTTCGATGATTTTTGGCAGAGTTATGCCCCTTTTACTTTGAAAATAATATGAAATTTTCAGTTTCCGTTCATTATCTCCCCAACGGTACAACACATTCAAATCAAATTTGACATATGGATATGTCATGAGAAAATACAGGTCAAGTTTGAATTTGGTCATGGTTCGATGATTTTTGGCAGAGTTATGCTCCTTTTACTTTGAAAATAATATGAAATTTTCAGTTTCCGTTCATTATCTCCCCAACGGTACAACACATTCAAATCAAATTTGACATATGGATATGTCATGAGAAAATACAGGTCAAGTTTGAATTTGGTCATGGTTCGATGATTTTTGGCAGAGTTATGCCCCTTTTACTTTGAAAATAATATGAAATTTTCAGTTTCCGTTCATTATCTCCCCAACGGTACAACACATTCAAATCAAATTTGACATATGGATATGTCATGAGAAAATACAGGTCAAGTTCGAATTTGGTCATGGTTAGATGATTTTTGGCAGAGTTATGCCCCTTTTACTTTGAAAATAATATGAAATTTTCAGTTTCCGTTCATTATCTCCCCAACGGTACAACACATTCAACTCAAATTTGACATATGGATATGTCATGAGAAAATACAGGTCAAGTTTGAATTTGGTCATGGTTCGATGATTTTTGGCAGAGTTATGCTCCTTTTACTTTGAAAATAATATGAAATTTTCAGTTTCTGTTTATTATCTCCCCAACAGTACAACACATTCAACTCAAATTTCACATATGGATATGTTTTTGGAATGCCCAGGCCAAGTTCGAATTTGGTCATGGTTCGATGATTTTTGGCAGAGTAATGCCCCTTTCACTTTGAAAATAATATGAAATTTACAGTTTCTGTTCATTATCTACCAAACAGTGTTACATATTCAACTCAAATTTGATATATGGATATGTCAAAGGAATGGGCAGGTCAAGTTGGAATTTGGTCATGGTTCGATGATTTTTTGGCAGAGTTATGTCCCTTTCACTTTGAAAATAATATAGATACATCTTAGGAATAAGCAGTTTAAGTTTGAATTTGGTCATGGTTCAATGATTTTGGACAAACTTATCTTTCTTGAATATTGGAAAAAATTTGAACTTTCAGTTTCAGCACTCATACTTTTGTGGAAATGTATGTAGCCATTATTTTGGCTACAAATATGAAATATGCTATTTTCAAAAGGTTAAGACTGAATAATTTCAGTGCCTTGAACATTGTATGAAAATGGTTTGTGTAAACGTTGAAAAGTTTTAAGGGCTTTGAACTTAAAATGAAAACAATAATTTGTGCAAACAAATTTGGAACTAAATATTATAACATCTGAAATTTTGGCTGCATGCGGGGGCATCCGTGGCATGATGACACATTTCTAGTTGAATTCTTTTTCAGGCAAGAAAGAGATAATGGAATTTCTGTCTTAGTTCAAGCCAACATCTATTTGCCATTTAACAGATAAAGAACAGTATTTCAAAATGAGAGCAAAACTTTTCAATGAAAGGAAAACCTGTCGTGAGATGGTGAATAATAAAATGAAAAAAATTGTGTGTTCACCAAATGAAAAAGATAAATATTAATTGATGAATATTAATTGTAACATTTTCAATGGAATTATTGTTTCAAAAGTGCAGTGTAATTTCCAGTGACCTATGACGGTTATTAAAAACTAAAACTCAATATTCTTACATGTTTTAGTTATGATTTTTGTCCATTTTAAGCTTGTTTGTTTCGTCAATTTTGGTCCATATAATGCTCAAACCACCTTCCACATAAAATGTTTAGAACTATTGACAAAAGAGCATGGTGTAATAAGGTTTAAATAGTTACTTTATCATAAAAGGCACATCAACATAAAGATAATATGGCTTTCATTTAGGTCAAGGTCACAATCCCAAGATTCTATTTTGATGGAAATATACAAATGAATATCAATAGAAGATGTTTTGTGCATTGCTATTTGGCAAAGTGCAGTGTGCATGAATCATTGGCTAGGTCAAAGGTAAAGGTCACACTTTCAAGTTCAATTTTGAAAAAAAATGGACATAAACAGCCTATCCAGATAATTAGTTCTGTCTTAAGATTAGCGAATTTAAAATAACTTTGCACAAATATCGCCAATTGGCATTGGGAAACAAAGCGCATGGTTAGGTCAAATGTGAATTTGCAAGCAGCAGGTTTTTTTGGCGTATAACTTAATCATTCTGACAGAATGACTTGAACTTTGGTATGCATGTGTATTGCCATGAGGCAAAGTACAATGCGCATGAACTGTATGACTGGGTCAGAGGTCAAGGTCACACATCAGGGTCATATGTGAAAAAAATGGCCAACAACCGCTTGTTCGGACCACTCTCTCTTTAGATGGGAAAATTTAAAATAACTTGGCACAAATGTTTGCCATCAAGAGACGGTGTGCAATGCACAAGAACCATGTGACAGTAATTCAGTCAATAATTTTCCTGTTGTCATTAGGTCTTTGTTATGGAAGAAGTTTTTAAAACATAGCTACCCTTTCCCAAAAGCTTTCATGACTGGTCTATTGTGCTCTCCCATGAGGCACTCTTGTTATGTTTAATTGTAACTGAAGCTTTTTGTTTGAAACCGTAAGTGCTAAACCTTTTGGAACAAATGCATACTCATTTTTACGCAGAATCCTCTTGTTTAATGATTATATGTACATGCCTGAAGTGAGCAATGCAGAGCTTTAAAACCATCTTTGTTTAATTTATGTAATGAGGTATTTTTGACAATTATAAGGATAACAATTCAACATGGATTTACACAGGTTTTGCCTAGTGTCCTGAAGTATTGCAGAAAAGGTCCCCTTAAAGCATGTTTCTGTCTTTAGACAAGGTCTCCTTAATGCATATATGGTATGTATATAAATATATAGAAGTGGTCTCCTTAAAACATGGTTTATACATTGTAATTATTAAGGAGACCAATAATTTTGTATATTTTAATGCTGTGTGTTGTTCAGTGTGAAAATAACATGTGTGCATCATTAATGCAAATACAGTGTGAAAATACTAAAATACTCTAGGTGACACCAGAAATAAAATATATACAAAAAGTCCCCGTAATGCAGATAAAAAAAATTGGTCTCCCTTTTGCAGTATTCAGGGTTTATATATATTTATATATATATATATATATATACCAAGTTAAATTAATTTATGTTTTCTCATTACCATTTCTGAGTTTAAAACAAGTAAAAATATAAATCTACAAAATTGTTTTATGATTTTTTTCATCTTCGTTGCTCATTAACCAAATGAATTTGCTTATTTCAGACATTTTTTCAAAGTTTAAATTCTTATCTTTTATTTCACTATATAAAATGCTGCGTTGACTAGTAAAAGCATTGCAAGCAGTAACAAAATGTAGCTCGTCTTCAACTTCATTTGAGTTGCAAACTTCGCAAAATCTTTTATCAGACTTGATTTTTTTATATCTCCCAATCTCTATTTGTAATTTGTGAGAACTTATCCTTAACTTTGTAAAACAAGCTCTAATATTTTTATCTTTGATTACTGCTAAATAAGGTTCCCTACAAAAATTTGTTTTAAACAGTGCATAAGTACGTAGTTTTCCAGGTAATAGGACATTTCGGACCATGGACGTTTCGGACCAGACATTTCGGACCAGATTTTGGGACACTTCGGACCATATTTAGGGACATTTCGGACCAGATTTTTGGACATTTCGGACCATGTGTTGGACATTTCGGATCATGCGTTAGACACTTCGGACCATTGTTTTGGACATTTCGGACCATGTGTTGGACATTTGGGATCATGTGTTAGACACTTCGGACCATTATTTTGGACGTTTCGGACCAGAATAAATATTTTTTATATGTTATGCATCAATTATTCTATAAACTTAAGTGTAACTTTAGAATATATGAGACACCATGGAACGATTTTACACCTATCCCGATTTAGATTCAATATATTTTGCACTATAAATGAAGAATTGTTTTGTTTTTTTAAAATTCAATATTAAAAATCAATATTAAAAAATTGTCAAAGTTCTAAAGGTATTCTTTTATTGTTTTGTTTTTTTTTAAAATTCAATATTAAAAAATTGTCAATTGGTAATATAAGCTTGTCAGAAAATGTGAAAATCTCGTCGGACAGGTCATTACTGCATGCATTTTGAATATCATAAAATATAACAATGTCAAATATTTGTTGCATTTATTATTAGAAAATATATTAAATACATCCTGAAACAACAAATAATTACATATAAAAAGGAATATGTGTGCTGGTCCGAAGTGTCTCCATCATGGTCCGAAATGACCATCACATGGTCCGAAATGTCCCAAAATCCGGTCCGAAATGACCAATAAATCTGGTCCGAAGTGTCTGGTCCGAAACGTCCGTGGTCCGAAATGTCCGTAATTCGTTTTCCATCATCATTCATATCAACAGCATTTTTTAATTTATCCATAAATCGAATTTTAAAAGTGCTCAACAGTTGTTTTCGAACAACAACATACAGATTCTTATCACTATATTGACTTTCAGGTGTTTTAAAATATTTTAGTATTCACGAATTCGAAAACCTAGCTAAACGCCGTTTTCCGGTACTTTCTGTACATAGCTCTGGGGAATTCATCTAATGGAGTTTAATAGCGAACTCAATGTTTTCGGCCTTTTTTAAATTAAACTGAAATAAAACAGTTATTTCTTTATAAGAAAATAATTAAATATCATTGTATGAATAATTCCATCCAAAAATAAAGTGAATACACAAGTTCACGCAGAAAATAACCTTATTTTTTATGGAAGATTCCACTACGTCTGTTTGAATTTTATTGATTTTCATTATAAACAATTTTTTTTTTTTAATAATTTGCAATAGATATCGAACGAATATTGATAATTTTCAAAAACATCAATTTTTTTCAACTTAAACGGTTAAATAATGATAGAAAAATAGACATATTTCGTAACTGTGTTATGTACTTCATTTGGTGTAATTCCCCAGAGCTAAAACGGTAACGTACCGGAAAACGGTGTTTAGCTAGGTTTTCGAAAAGGTCAATGAAGAATACATTGGATAACCAACTGTTTTTTTTTTACAATTGTACAAATTTTCACTTTCAACATAAGCATTTTTTAAAAGTATGATTAACTTATGATTTAAGTATGTATGATTAACTAACCTTATCATCAATTGTCGGGCCTTCTTTATACCCAGTCTTCTGCTTAAAAGCTTTTATAAAGGCTGGCTCCTCATTTTTAACGTACGAGACTTTGTTAGACATTTTTGTACGTGCAAATGGGGTATGTAAATATAAGGGACGTAACTGTGAATATAAGGGATGTAACCGTCTGGGTTTGGATAGTTACATTGCACCATTGACGTCTAAAATGATGATAACTCATGTATACATTATCATACATATTAATATCCATGCTGCGACATATATTTAAGTGAAAAATTCTAACTCACTTTGCATATGAGTATTGATAATTTATACAGTATAGTACCGTCCCTAAACGGATTTAAAAATGTAAAATTTATAGATGTCACTTTAAATTCAACAAAATCCAAATAAATGATACATAGTATTCACTTTGGGATATTTTAAGTTAACTTATTTTTCCAGTAATCATAATTAATAGAATTATAGCATAAAATCGGCTATTTTCCCCTATTTTGCCCATGTTATAACGGGACCAAAACCATGTGTTAACATAGTCACGCGCTCTTGTTATAGCCCGGTTTCACCTATGCGCAATACAGGGCCCAGTAAACAAACAAACAAAAAATGACGATTTGGCCTGTTTGCCGAAGAGTCATGCGCTCTTGTTATATTGAAATTTATTGATTCGAGGGCCTCAGTCGCATATTCAAGTAACTATGCCGGAAAAACGGCGTATAGATATCGGTGCTAATCTTGGTTGTCGCCCTTTCTAAGAAACGGACAGTTGTCAATGTAAACAAATACAGTAGAATCTACCTGTCATTCAGTTTAACACTCCGATTAACTTACAAAACTAGATAACACAAAATCAATATGAGAAAATGTTTTTTATTTATGTTAATGTTGATAAATGCTCTTTATATTTCTTTGATAGAATAATGCTTAGTGCCTGATTTTTTTATAAACTTGTTTGCTTGAAAAAAAAAACCGATTCTGATGTCATTGATCTTTTTTCTACCGTCAATCTGAAATCATTCTAAGAATTTCTGAGGGTCATGTTTTGTCTTGGGTAGAGGGTAGAGTAATGTAACGTTTTTTTTCTTGAGATAATAAATCTCCAAAGGCCAAGCTTTGTTAAATTAATTAAAATTCAAAATTTCGTTGGGTTCCGAGAATTTTCCAAGTTGTTGGCCCCGGAAAAATGAAACGCGTACGTAAAACAGAATTGGATAAATACCGTCCAAGCACAAGACTTTAATGTAATTGTGTTTTGTATAAACTATACATCACAAATCTGTTTGAAAATTTTATGCTATAATAGCGTCAACGCACGTTTATTTCGTGTTATAAAGTCTGCAGAGTCCCTCGGAACTGTTGGAGCCCTCGCCCTACCGGGCTCGGGCACCAACCGTTCCTCGGGACTCTGCAGACGTTATAACACGGAAAAACGTGCGTTAACCCTATATTATCAAAATTTAAAGAAGTGAGTTGGAAGTTTTTTCTATAATTTGTTGTGTCTTTTTAACAAACTATAACATATAGAAATCTATCCCACTCGGATTGGTGATATAAAATCAAGATTTGTCTCTAATTGAAAACCTTTTAAATGTACTTTTAAATGTAACTAGACAAAATTAAATCCTTTAGGAAGTCATACATACAGCCAGTCTCCATTTCTTGGGCGACTTCAAGGTCTTCAACTACACTAAAATAAACTGGACATCTAAACTGAATAAAGGTACTGATTCATGTTTATCAGACTGTGAAGGCCATTATCCATTTTAAATGAGGCTAGCGAACAACAACTTGTTCTCTTTCCAACAAGAGAAAGTAACACCTTAGGCTTATTTGGTAACAACTTTACCTGGTCAGTTTAGCAATATTCACTCTAGCTCCAGATCAGTTTAGCGACCACGACGCCATTATGGGAACATTCAGGAAGTCTATGCCAAAACGGAAACTTTTTAAATACTCCAAAGGTGATTACACTCAAATGAAGGAGGATGCAGTTAACTATTCCAAATACTAATACTTCAATGGTTACCA
>NW_026865086.1:0-38495 GCF_026571515.1 Ruditapes philippinarum
GAATGATCAGATCAGCCGTCAAACTGTAAATATCCTTAACAGTGAACACTATCAATGTAATCTTTACACTAAATATAATAAAACAAGACGCACGTAGGAAATGGCTTATTATTGGTAGCATTTATCGACAATTTATTTCATAGTGCTAATGTATCCGATCGCCTGACGTCTATAAAACGCCCACCGCTATCATAGAAGAAAACCTTCGTCGAATTGGAAAATCAGCCCTAAGAGTAAAGAACATCGAAAAACCAAAAAATGACGACAGCCACTTTTTAAATATGTCTTGAAAAGCATTGGATGAAGGGAAACTGAAACGAAAAACTTATTTAAACTTTCACAAATCCAGTTTATAACAAAACCTGTCAGTTATAAGCTGTTTAAATTAAAATGAATTGGGTGATTGGGAGGGAAATACTTGAAAGATAGGTTCAAAAGCTACCAAATTTAAAGCCTCGAATGGAATAAAAGAGTGTTTTTAAGTTTATTCTAGTTCGGCGCCTGAATAACTATATGTCCGAGATCTCAGCGTCTATGCCGGTCCACTCTAGAAGTTTCATCGGGGACGTCTTTTTCAAGCTGATCTTCCTAATCCTGTTCTTCGTTCGGTGGAGGAAAAGCAATACCGGCAAAGCATCATGTTCCGTGACGGCAGCATACAGGCAGTTAACATAAAACGGCTCTCTATTGTTAGCGCCACCCTCCAGAGTTAGTCACGACAGGTCAACCAATCACCTCTGTTACTTGAGATGACTTGACCTTAAACGGCCGTGCGCCTTCTCCGCGACGTGCACGCCTCTGGTGGGATTTGGAGAAAAATGGACTAGTTGTGCTTTTATACTCAGCACGAGAAAACGAGCATTTTCCCGCCAATATTCAAAATATAAGCAAACGACAATTTCCCGACTTTGAAACGGAAATAATTACATGTATAAGTGCTGAACGAGTTCCGCCATGGTATTGTATATCACAGCCACCACGTTTGAATAGTCTGAAAATGAAGATTTTAAAGGGACTCCACTCGAGTTTTTTACATGACAGGGAAGGAAATTATATTTATTATATATATGCGAATAATATCCCATTTGATGTAGGTCTAGATCAATAACCTTTGTGCAAACTTTCAGATCATTCGTATCCCCTCTCCCAAATATATATATATATGAAGAAGACAATAAAATGTCGTCGTTGATTTGGTGAGATATTTTAACCAGAGAACAAACTCTATATATGAGAATGTTGAGCTTGTTTCAATGTGTAGTGCAGTTTGTGACTGTATATAAAGCGTTCTGAACCATCATTTTTGTGATGGTGGTATGAGCAGTGGTATGCTTTTATGAATGTTTTCTGCTAGGCGCTGTGCCGTAACTGGACTGGCATTATCGATGTGGTGTATATGTGTTATATTCTCTCATTTCTCTCTCTCTCTCTCTCTCTCTATATATATATATATATATATATATATTTATATATATAATATATAAATATATATATATTATATATATATATAAATATATATATAATATATCTTAAATATATTTGAGCCGCGGTCATGAACAAAACCAACATAGTGAGTTTGCCACCAGCATGGATCCCAACCAGTCTGATCAGGATCCATGCTGTTCGCTGTCAGTTTCTCCACTTGTAATAGAGTTGGTAAGCGAACAGCATGGATCCTGATCAGACTGCGCTGATGCGCAGGCTGGTCTGGATCCATGCTGGTCGCAAACCCATTATATTGGTTTTGACACGGCTCATTTAAATAATAAATATACACAAAACTATTGGGATAATTGTTGATTTGTATAAAACGAATTACGAAATTCTCAAGGGAAATATAGTGTAGCTGGTTCACAAACCTTTTTTTCAAATGAGTGCTTGATTCTGAAGTGGCCTCTCGAAGATACTGCAGAATACCCACGGCCTTCTGTTTCAACGTATGCAATAACTGCATAAATTGATGTGCGAAGACTGTAGATATGAATGGTTTACAAATAAGATTGGTTTCATGAAGAGGCTCAACCAAACCGACATTTTTAATTTTGCTTTTCTTTACTTTCTTTGGGGATTTTATTTCTCTCCATTAAATGGCTTCATCAGCGTTGTTTGTGCCGTATGGAGGCCGTAAAATGTCATCCGAAGGTTATATTTCCGATCCCTAAAGATCGTTCAACACGACATTATTTGCTTGTTTATGGTACTTTTTGGATTTTTCCCCCATGTTTGCCTGATATGCCTGGATTGCCTGTTTATTTTTTAGAATTTGATTTACTTTACATAATTATATTGATTTAATAAATTATATCGGTCTTAGTAATATTTATCGGCTATTATCACCAGTTTTGAGTTTGTTGCGTAAGAATTGAGAACAAAGGCAATAACAACCACACCAACACACCCACCAAAATAGATAGATAATAAAATAAAATACAATTTCAGCGATATATATATATAAGGCAGATGACTAGTTAAAATCTCTCTCCGATAAATTCAGCACGACAGAATTCTTCTCGACAATGTGTTAACGTTAGCGCTATTGTCAGGTATGTTTTATTTTTTGTTTATTAATATTGTGACATTTTTATTGAGATATTTTTTATCTTTTTTTTCTAAATACGGCAATTATTTGTTGTTCCTGTTTTTTTGGGGGTCGAGTTTTCGTGTGTTTTAATGTGTTTTTTTTTTTGTGTGTGTTTGTTTTTTAAAAGTTTTCAGCTCAACTGTCACAAAGTGACAAGGTGAGTTTTGTGGTCACAATTTGTCCGGCGTCCATCACCCTCTCATAAATCACTTAGCCAATTTCACCCAATCTTCATAGGAATATTCCTTTGGTGGTCACCTTTAAAAATTGTTCAAAGAATTCAATGGCATGCAGAACTCTGGTTGCCATGCTAAAGCTTAAATATTTGGCTTGAAACATCTTCTAGTGAGTGTCTACAAATAAAAGCCATTTTATTTAATATAATATCTATTGTTCCAGAATAGTAATTCATGATGATTTTCTGAAAAATCCTTATGCCGTACTGGTTAGAAGGAAAATGGGAAGGGTGTGAAATGATCCGGGCTTTGCCGGGGCTCTACCGGGATCAACCGTAGCTCTACCTTTATCCTCCGGGGCTCTGCCTGTAGTTACTGGGGCGCTGCCGGCATACAGGGGCTCTACCGTAGCTCTACCTTAAGCCTCGGTCTCACTTACTCCCGGCAGAGCCCAGGACCACCCCGGTAAGTTACCGGGACGATCCGGGACGATCCGGGATGAAATTATTGTTGCGGTCACACTTACCCCGGCAGCACTACGGTAGTTCCTACTAACCACCCAGGATGCGCTCCAGATCATCAAGGCAGAGCCCAGGTAAAGCTTCGGTTCATGCCGGTGCTTCCCCGGTCGTTCCCGAATGACGCCGGAAGAGCCCCGGTTGACCCAGGCAGAGCCCCGGTCGATCCAGGCAGAGTCCCGGCAGAACCCAGGACGATCCAGGCAGAGCCCCAGTAGAACCCCGGTGGATTGAAAACGCCCGAAAATGATAATATTGATACATAATTTTCATTTGATATAATATCTATTGTTTCAGAATAGTAATTTGTGATGATTTTTTGAAAAATCCTTATGCCATACTGGATAGAAGGGAAATGGGAAGGCTTTCAATACAAACAAGTGCAATCATTGCAAATTGTCGTTATTCTTTTGAAATGATTCGGGCTTTGCTGGGGCTCTACTGGGATCAACCGTAGCTATACCTTTATCCTCCGGGGCTCTGCCGGTAGTTACCGGGGCTCTGCCGGCATATACCGGGACTCTACCGTAGCTCTACCGTAGCTCTACCGGCTATATCATACCCCGGATCATCCCCGGTTTGTGCCGGCAGAGCAACGGTGCTTTCCCGGTATAACCCCGGTCGTTCCCGGCAGAGCTAAGGATGAAGCCGGCAAAGCTATACCTTCCCGGATCATCCCGGACCACCCCGGTGATATTAAATATTTTATTCCATCCGGGGTCGAATGCCGGATGTTCCCGGATCATCCCGGATCATCCAGGACGTTGCCGGCAGAGTTACGGATGTACCCCGGTTGTTCCCGATAACCCCGGTCGTTCCCGGATCACCCCGGACGTCTACCGGGGCTCTGCCGGGATGTAAGTGAGACTGTAGCTTTAGCTCTACCGACTGTAGCATATCCCGGATTATCCCCGGTTTGTGCCGGCAGAGATACGGTGCTTCCCCGGTATAACCCCGGTCGTTACCGGCAGAGCAAAGGATGAAGCCGGCAAAGCTATACCTTCCCGGATCATCCCGGACCACGCCGGTTATATTAAATATTTATTCCATCCGGGGTCGAATGCCGGATGTTCCCGGATCATCCCGGACGTTGCCGGCAGAGTTACGGATGTACCCCGGTTATTCCCGGTCGTACCCCGGTCGTTCCAGGATCACCCCGGACGTCTACCGGGGCTCTGCCGGGATATTATTGAGACTGTAGCTTTAAGCATAAAACGTCTTCTAGTGGATGTCTACCAAATTTTTTCAAATAAAAACCCTGGGGTCAAATATGACCCAGCAGGGGTGGGGGTGATTTTCTATTTTCAGTTTCTATATTCAGGTGAGCGATTTCAGGGCCATCATGGCGGTTTTGTACGATTTAATATATACTTACTTGAGCACATAGTTAAGTGGTCAAAGATGAGCTTTTGTGATCCATTGTTACCCTGACGTATGTCATGATTTCAAATAACATGTTGGTGGCCGAACTGCAAGGAATAATGTTTTAAGAAAAATTACCATAGTTTTACAGATAGCCATTGCGGTAGCATGACTTAAATGATCGGCGTTGCCATTTAGTATAATGAGTGACATTGACTGTTTTTTCTAACTTTATTTCTTACCGACCGATTTGAAATTATGTATAATAAATTGATCAAAAAGTGACTTCCCAATCACACAAAATAAACCAATAAGTGACTTTTAAGTACATACTCAATAACTCGGCTTTTATGGTTTTGAGACTGACAATACGCTAGAGATAAAAATACTGTGAAATTAGTAACTGTTGCCAAAACCTGTTAACTTATTTTAGAAAAAACAAAAACAAGAATGTTTGCTAATTTGTATTGTAAGACAGACTTAATTTGATATTTTATCATGACGATAATTTTAGCCTGTTTTTACTTATGTTAGAATGATAGACATACTATTTAATCATGGAAAAGTTGTTTTATTGTTTGTTTATTTTTTTCTATTGACGTAATATCTTTTTACCGTGTATATATGTCTACTGTCTATTATATGTTTAATCTTCAATAAACGAAATGAAAAAAGTCTTTCACAATGTATATGTCTAATCAATGACCTTTATCAACTGTTTGCAATGTAATTTAATTTTGCATAACACACCCAATTATGTTTAGTAAATTAGCATCTAGAGATAATTATCAAGTCAGCAAAGTATTATGACATAAAATTATCATATAATTATCATCGAATCAAAATATTGATTTGTCTCTTGAAAATAATCTTATTCCTGAAGTTGAAACTCGTTTTGTCGTCATGCTGTATGTTTCATTACCACGCTTATTTAAAGGCACAAAACGTCAGAAATGAATACATCTTGTCTTATTTAGAAAGGGAAAACATTTGACCCGCGTCATGACAAAACCAACGTTATGCGCCTCCGCGCAGTCTGATCAAGATCCATGCTGTTCGCTTACAAACACTATAGCAAGTAGAGAAACTGATAGCAAACAGCATGGATGTTTTTAATTAAATAAATAAAAAATAGGTATATTTAAAAAAATAAAATTTGAAAATATGATTGCGGTTTTAAGGCCTTATAGACCTTCTTAGTGTAATAGAAATTCCGTAAAGTGAACAAGTTATGATTTATATAACGCTTCCATAATCTTTTAGATTATTCTACTTTTTTTTTAGAATGATTTTAATAACTATCATGGCATCAACACTGATTTGTGATGTACAAAATGAAAGACATATGAATACCATATAACTGTTAATTGTTTCCCCCATTATGTCAGAAATAAACTTCAAAGGTATCTAAATGTTTCGTAGGATAAAAATATGAAGAGATTAAGACAGTGTAATCAAATTCAAAAACTCATTTTGCTTACATTTTGTATGAACAATTTATGAAACAAATTGAGCTCAATATACTAGCTATATGCATCATTAAGATTAGCCGTGTCATGACAAAACCAACATAGTGGGTTTGCGACCATCATGGATCCAGACCAGCCTGCGCATCCGCGCAGTCTGATCAGGATCCATGCTGTTCTCTATCAGTTTCTCTACTTGCAATAGAGTTTGTAAGCGAACAGCATGGATCCTGATCAGACTAGCTGTGCTGAAGCGCAGGCTGGTCTGGATCCATGCTAGCTGCAAATCTATAATGTCGGTTTTGTCGTGACGCGGCTCAAATTATTTTATGTCATTTTATAATACTGCATGTTTGTAACGTCGCTTTAAATTGAAAAATCGCGAGGTTTATATTATTAGTTATCAAGATTTTTGACAGTTCATATGACCCTATATAAACAGAGGCCCCTCCCGGGTCATATGTGAAAACAACTGTTTAAATTGCAAACAACCGTTTATATACGGTCATATATCCTTTCAGGAATATTTATAACGAATTTATAATACAGCAAACTTCCTTTTTTTAGAAAAAAGTGAGATTTCTTAGAAAATTGACAGCAGCCGTGTTTATTTTTAGTTATAAAGATTGTTGACAGGTTATATGGCATGAAAAGTGACGTTACATAGAGGATTTTTGTTTGTGTATAAGAGAAATTTTATTTCATTGAGTGGGCTTTAAAAACAGTATTCTCACGAGTGGCGTAGCCACGAGTGAGAATACTGTTTGTTGAAATAAAATTACATCTTACACAACAAACAAACAAATTTTCTTTCTATTTTATGCTTTAAGACAAGTTAAAACGAAGTTTCCATAAAATTAACGTTAATATTAAAATCTGTTATACCCATTGAGAGCCCCATTTAGTCGGAATTCTCATGAAATACAAGGTGACTTGAGCTGAAAAATAAGTTCGGCAATCAACGTTAAATGACGGTGATATTATTCATTTTATTAAAAAAAATGTGAATGACCGCTTGTTTTAATAATAAAAACAAACAATAGGAGAAAAAGTCCAACCATCCATCAATATTTCTGTTACTTACTGCGAATTTATATAAGGCATGACTTTGTTGTAAGCGACAGTCATTTTTTAAAGTTGTGTATTTTACGGAAGGAAAATAATTGTGTTTGATTCAGAGGGATATCATTTGGATTTGTTAGTCACACACCTTTTTAATAGTTCTAAAGAAAACTTATTTGAGGATTGTAACAGACAAAAAATATGTGTTGACAGATGTGAAAACATTCAAAAAGCAGCTAGAAAAATGGAAAACTTGGAAGCTGGCTCAAGAACGCTGGGTTGTTTACTTATTTTTCGGGCTGATGGCTGTCATTGCTTTTCAATTTTTCATAAAGCATACGAGAGTTATTGCTCGTAGGATACTTTAATATGCCCAAATGTCACCAAGAGCAGTTTTGCATGTTTAAAAACATTAGTATACACATATATAAGAAAAGTACATTGCCACTCATATGATGAACTATAAACACACATCAATTACTGGCCCAGTCTTCAAACATGCACAATTTTCGCATGTTGCATAATTATTATCAAAATCTTCCACCCATATGTCAGCCCCTGCAGGAAACCATGTTCTGTATCCGCCTCTGATACAAAAATTAAACAAAAAAAATTAGAGTCGAAATTTGGTGATTGGAATTTGAATGAATAGAAGTATGTTTTCTTCTTTTTATTACTTTTGACATTTAAGTTATTTATCAATTTCAGCTCTGCCAATGTATGTATGTGTGTGTGTGTGCGTGCGTGCGTGCGTGCGTGCGTGCGTGCGTACGTGCGTGTGTGCGTGCGTGCGTACTTTCAATGTTCAAGTTATACAATTTATTCTATTCTGACATTTTTTGTAAAAAAAAATATATAGTGATATAGGTAGCAAAATGCAAACAAAGTGGTATTTTGTCTTCCAAAATTTACGAAATACTGCATCACTATAACTTCAACAGATTCAATTGCCAAAATAGCATTTTTAGGCTAAATGGTCCTTTAATTTATGGTTGCATTGAACTAAGAATATGTTGTATTATTTCAGACGTGTCACAACTACTGCCTCACCATGCTGCTCAATCAATCACATCTCTCATATATTGTCATGTCGCCGATTTTATCAGCAGTGTTTGCGTTGCTCAATGCTGTTACAATTTACATCTTCTGCAGACATTTGCGCCTATCATCGTTGCCACTGATTGCTTTGGTAAACATCTGTATGTGTGACATATTTGTTTGCGTCATTTCTAACACGTTCTACATTGTAAACCTTGCACATCCGGTTTACGCATGGTCGACAGGCGGAGCTAGCTGCAAGATATTCAAATTCGTTACGATGCTTACCAATATTGCACAGATATACTTTCTTTGTATTCTAAATGCCGACCGAATTCGCCGTCTCATTTTTAATGCATCGAAACAATGGAAGAAACGCGATGGTGTACTTTTTGTGACTATTGCATGGTTAACAGCTACAATCATATGTGTACCTCGCCTTATTCTTTTTGACGAAAAAAGCATTTCAAAAATGTCAGCCGAAGAAAATGCTACGATAGTTGTATCTTTTTCTTGCAAGCCAACAGGTAATAAAACGATGTACACTGTGATCACAATCGCCATGTTTGTGGTTGCTTACGCTCTCCCGACGATGTACATATTGTTTTCTTTAATACGGTCACAGGTTTATATGTGGAGCAGACGAAAACAGATACACATCTCAAGCATCTCAAATGAAGTGATCAAAATGAATCACAAGCTTGCATTCATGTTCAATCTAACAGGCGCTTTATTCTTGGCAATCTGGACGCCATTCTTTGTTTTGACACTGGTAGACCTCAACGATGACCTTGTGAAAACAGAGGAGAGTGAAAATGTTAACTTTGCCTTACGATGTTCGCTCTTGATTCTAGGCAGTGCGAAACCTTTGATTTATATAGTATATTTGGACAAATTTAGGAACTCTTTTACTTCTATCATTAAGAACGGAGTCAGACGTGTCAGTACTTTGTCTATAATTAATACAAACAAAACGAAGCCGACCACGAAAATGGCAGATAGCAGTAACTCTATGAATACTATCATCTTTGAATCGTCAGTTTAATTAGATATTCAGACGTAAAGGTGGAAGAGACATTAATATTAGAGCTACCCGTTTCGAAGAAAGAAACTGCAGCATTAGTGATGTTATTATGTACATTTTACTTGTTACTAGTATTAAAGACGTTTTCGATAGTTTTATTGTACGTATCGTATTGCGCTTCAATAATCACAGATAGTAACTCTTCACTTAAACGATATTTGAATAGTTCTCGGATTCAAGAAATGCCTGAAGCTGTCGTCGAATCATATAAACAGAGGGGTTATACATCAGATGGCGCCACACCGTTGCGCCTGAAGTGTGTCATTGCCAAAATCTCTGGAGTGGAGAAAACTTACTTCCGTGATTGAAACGTTCACTGTTGTTTTAAAAACAACAGTTTTGTGTTAACGTCTCCTGATGATATTTTCAATCAACTGAATATGTCTGAAGATATGCTTCGAGGACTTGGTCTCGAGAACTATCTATAGGATGCCGGGATGTGGGGATGGATCGAATTATGACCAAAAAAGTGTAGAAAATGCCAACCTTAATGAAGATTCACAGACATGTAACCTAAGTGATCTTTATAAATGTGTTTCTGAAAAATATATTTCTGCTCAAAAAGAATTATTTGATCATGCTTGTCATATTGTTAACGAAAATTCAGTACTAAAGTAAGCTTATGTTAATGTCTGTGTAACATAATCCAGACTTTATTTCTGTTATTCAAGAATATGATATTGTTCATTTTTCTAAAAAAAAATATTGATTTGATGACCCTGTTGTTGATGGGTATGCTTTTTCTGGGAAAGACTCGTGATATTTATAGATCTACAAAATACCGTAATCTGGCGGTGTTGGTATTTTTTTTTAAATGTTCTCATGTAAATATGTATATTTGTTAAATGTTCTCATGTTAACAGGTATATTTGTTAAATGTTCTCATGTAAATAGGTATATTTGCTAAAATGTTCTCATGTAAATAGGTATATTTAATAAATGTTCTCCTGTAAAAAGGTATATTTGTTAAATGTTCTCATGTACAAATCTTGGAGTTTAGTAATGAGAATTGTTTCTGGTACAAATTAAAAGATTCTAATGACATCTTTGCTGTAATATACATACCTCCTGAAGGTTCTTGTTTGTTTGTTTGTTTCATTTTACGCCTTTTCCCAACAGTATTTCAGTCATATAAGCGGCCAGAGAGTTACACCAGTACTAAATTAAACTACCTTTCTCCGCGCTAAACTACCAAAGAATCTCCCGGGGATCGAACCAACTCCAGAGAGGTAGCTGGATTAGAAGTCATCGACTCTAACCCCTAAAGGTTCTAGATATGACTGTTTAGAAATATTTGATAAAATTGAAAGTGATATTTTAGATTTAAATGTACAATTCGATGCCCCCCTTTCACCCTTTCACATTATTTGAGGACTTAAGCGCTAAGACTAGCAAATGGTCTACTGAACAGAACTTTGATAATAGTATAGATCAGTATATGTCTATAAGTAATCTAATTTTTAATTTTTGGTATTCTATTGGAACGTTTTCCTTATGATTGTAACAATGTTAATAATTATAGTTATCGTTTGTTAGAATTATGTAAGACTACAGGTCGGTTAATTGCGAATGGTACATGATTGTGGTAAGGACATCAAAATGGTAAAAGTGCCTGTAATGATAAGAGTTTGTCAGAAGATTATTTGCTGTTATTACCTTGTAATTTTCCGAATGTTGAATTCTTTGAGTTCTGACTTTGATCCTATATTTTCAGATGTTAACAATTGTACAAATGTGCACTTTAGTGGTTGTAATGTTTGTTATGCTTGAAAACCAAATTATTATGGATGATGTTGTTGATTATAATGTTAATAATGATAATTGCTATATACGTCCTGTATGGGGTAATTCTGTTAGACAACAATTTGTTGATAGTAAAGACCCTAAGTATATAAGAGCTTAACAATGAGCTTGTTTATATATATGGTGATAAGAACTACAGTGATACTTGTATTAATGATATAACTGAAAAAGTCTCAAAGATATTATAAAAAGCTGCTGATAAATGCAATTTATCATTGGAAGTTAAGAAAAAAAGCAATCAAATGTTATTAATAATAGAAATCATTGTGAAAAGAAGTGGTTTGATGATGAATGTTCAAGGGCAAGAAAATATTATCTGTCAAACGTAGTGTAAGAACCCAAATTAGTTTTGTTACCATGTTAGCAAGTAGTAAAAGTTTACAAAAAGACTCTTGATAAGAAGATTAGAGATTATAAAAATGATATTAATAAAAAGTGTCTAGTCTAAGGTCCTCAGAATCCCAAGGCCTATAGGAATGTATTAGATAAATATAGCAATGATTGAAAAGATGCCGTTTCTAGAATATCTAAGGAAACTTTCCATGAGCATTTTATGAAATTAAACGAGGCAAATATTGTTGAAAATGACAATTATTTGCATACCAATATAGATCTTGATATTCTAAATTGTAATAATACTGCAATGAATGCATCTCATACTGTAATTAAAGAAAAAAAAAAAGAATCCCGAAAGAAAGTCCAACACGTCAAAATTGAAAATGGAAGTATAAAAATGAAGTGAAGTACAAAAGTTTATTATGAAACTGAAAAATAATTAAAGTCCTTCGTCTTTTGATAATGTTCTTAATGAGTATTTAAAGTATGCTAAAGACGATTTTTTCCCTACTTTTCTATGTCATTTTGTTTAATGTTATTCTTGAATCTGGTATATTTCCAGATATTTGGAGTAAGGTTATCATTTTTCCTATATACAAAAATAAAGGGGATGTATGTGACCCTAATAACTATAGAGGTATTACTATACTTTACTGATATTCTAAATGTTTCCTTAGAAAGTCACAATCCACTTAATGAAGAGCAAGCAGACTTTCGTTAACAATATGGTACTATTGGCCAAGTTTATTTTTGTTTGAAACTATTGATTGATTATTACATGTACTTGAATTTTAGGGGAAAAAATGTATTGTGCTTTTATTGACTATAGAAAAGCGTTCGATGCCATAAACCGAACGCATCTCTTGCACAAACTATTGCTGCATAATGCTGACGGTAAATGTTTAAAATTTATCTATAATAATTATGTATATTTATATATATATATGATAAAGCAAAGTCTTGTGTTAAAGTTAATATCGAATTTTCAGATTTTTAGTACTAATACTGCTGTACGTCAAGGTGAAAATTTGTCTCCAATATTGTTTTAACTTCCGATATGGAAGGACTGTTTACTATATCTAGAGCTACTGTTAATTGTCTTAGTAATGATACTGTTGATGCTTACCTAGAATTATACCTGTTACTGTATGCTGATGATACCACTTTATTAGCTGTAAACACATTAGATCTACCGAAGGGTTTTTAATGTCATGTATGATTATTGTAAGTTATAGGGAAGATCATCCTGTACAATAAATAAATATGAAATCGAAACAAACAAACAAAAAATAAAAAAAACAACAACAACAAAAAAACAAAAAAACAACAACAAACAAACAAACAAAGGCCCCCTCCAAAAAATATCAAATTGACTTCTCAAATATGTATTTATAAATATCGTAATTTAAACTGATTTTATGTAGTGTTAAAGCAGCATGCCTCGTGATTATACTTGTTGCCATGCACATTTTGAAAATTTATTAAAATGTTAAATTTTTGTCAAGTGAACATAGAAGGTTATTTACACATTGCAAACAGTACATTCAATCCACATGAAATTACTAGTTCCAACACGATACGCATTTGTCCCTGTTGAACATATTCGGATGCGCGCATCATTATATTACTCGTGATTTAATTCATCGCATCCGAACTCCAAACAGTGATTCTATTTAGCGATAAAATCACTGTTCGGGATATACATTATTTCTTAAATAACACACACACTTTCGGTACTTCTATTTTCAATAAGGAAAAATGCGGGTCATGTTAGAATTAGCTAGTACATATTGTATGAGCTTTCTTTAAAATAATTAATTGGTTTCGTCCAAATTTAAGATGAACATTTCTATTTACGATATTTAGCGTAGTAATGTTTAAAAAAAGTAAGTGATCTCTTATTTTGCATAGTTCTCGCCAAATTTCACATGGTTTGAAAACATGTGTACATTTCTTTAGCTATATTCTTTTTCTGAAGTTTGATTCAAAGAAAATTTGATGATATATCTGGATGCGTGTGACTTTAAACACAAAGTATTATACATCTAAAGTACGTGATCTTGTTAATACATGTATTTGTTTTATATTACCGCTAGATGCCTTTGCCAATATTTTTTTTTTTTTGGACAGAGCATTTTCTCAATAACTAGTTTAATAATTAAAACATTATATTTTTAGAAACTGTGTGCCATGTATATTGATAAATATTATATATTGTTAATAAAAATCAAAATCAGAAAACCCATTCTCGTTCTTTTTCCTAAAGCGAAATCACGATAATGATTTTGCCAATAAAACCTTTGACCACTGCAAGAACAATGAGTAGTACATTTGAATGTGTTGTTTCAGTCAGGCTTACCATGCCGGAAATAAGCCAACGTCATTCAAATTATACACTGGTTAGGTATAGCCAAAGTACCATCCAATTGTCGAGCGATGGAATTTAATCAAGCATGTTCATGCGTTTAATTATTATTTGAAAAAGATAGACTTAACATTATTGATAGTATAATAGCCAATTTCCGGGATCTCTATCGAGCCCGCCTACATCCTTGCAATCCCTTGTGCGAGATTTTTGGCCCTTAGAATTGATTTAATATGGTAAAGTTATCTGAGATTTCAATTACATAACGATGTGTCAATTGTCGTTCTCTCATCATGGTGTGTTACCGCCGTCTTTGAATGTATGCCGATGAATTTGAAATAATAAAACAATTAAATTGAATGTAACGTATAACAATTCCTTTCCCATTTAGAAAACCCCGTTAATATGAAAGGCAGCTTCTGTTTATTTGACACACCGACAACAATTCAAATGGTGATTAGCAGGATGTTTTTCATAGGTGTATAAGTACCGATAATTAATTTACCAATGACACATGACTGTGACTGATGTTTATTCGGCACGTGTATTCACACGATTTTGGATAATGAGATTGAACATGTATTGTCTTTATAAGATATTAAATGATTTCATAAATTGTTCATAAATATTTTTAATACGAGTATAACTAATGATGTACATTGTAGTTGTTAAATGTAGCACATTAACAAACATCTTGCATTCAGACCTCACTACATTTTCTAGTGAACAGTTTATTTTATGTAAGAATTTACTGAGGTTATTTCACACAAGATCTAAGTTTTTAATTTTGTCAAAAATAACAAACGAGAATAATATCAATACTTCAGGTACCCTTAGATTATGATGTTCAATAAGTGTCTTATATATCATATGATTATTGATGTGTTCAATTGATATAATGTTTTTTAATTTATATACAATAAAAATGTATATTTTTTGCATATTAATCAAGTATTTATAAAATTAACTGCCTTACCAACTGCGTAGATGTTGGTGTACACTTACCGAAACACAACAGGTTTGTTTAGAAACATGTTCCATTTTTCAAGATTAATAACCCTACAAGAAATTACTATGTCATTGTTATGCAAGCTATGCTAACATTTCTATATGGCTTTACATGGAAAATTGGGAGCTAACATGATTATGCAAGTTGACCAGTTTTACTTAAGCCGAGTATCTTTTTTAAAAGACACTTATTGTTATTATCGTTTCAAGAAAAGAAGTAGTAGAATATAAAATAATGAAAGAACAATTTCACTAGGTAGTAGACATACTTATTGAGCAGCTATATTTAGCCATTTACACAACTTCTAATCAATGAGAAGTAATGAGCAATTAAGCAATAGCCCACATGCACTTGTTGAATATATAGAAATGTGTAATGAACACCTGAAACGGAAATGGAGTGTGTGTTCTAAACTCAACGATCTGAGCAAAAATGTGATTTTTTTAAAGGGCAAATAAGCCATGAAAGGTGGTTTCCTTTTTTTAGGCTGAGTGGATTTATTTTCGTACTTGATAGTTTTTATTCCTGGTCAAAGAACATAATATAACGATAACCCGAAATTTGAAAAAAAATACATCAATAAAAATAGATCAAAAAATCAAAAAAAAAAAAAAAAATTCCTAGGATCGGCGCTTAAAAAAAGAATAAGAATGCAATCAACATGATACATGAATTAGTAACATTCAGATATAAACTTGTCATTAAGATACATATATATATGCTTTTGGCCGATATTCCCCTCTATAGCGTAGATCTAGCATTATTGCTTTTGATCAGAACGTGTCTCGCCAGCCTGTAAAATGATGACACTATTTGACAGACAGCAGTAGAAGATGTGATGCAGGCAGTGAAACACAATAATAAATTAATTGGATTAAATATCACAGTTTATACCTTTGTCAGGTATTATGCATTTTATTTATTTTAGCTCATTTTTATCAATGCTTATTATTTTTAGAAAAAAAAAAGAACGAAAATGAAATAAGGAAAGTTAAAAATGCATGCTTTAAAATACAAAAATTTAAGTCAAACGAAAAGATATGGGATTTTCAAACTGAGCCGACAAACTCTCATATAGCCATATAGCTCTCTTGTTTTACTGATATTTTTCTTAATTTGTTTTTCTCAATATTGTTTGGAGTTCTGATGATAACTCCTCAGTGTTTTAAAGATAACTTATGTTTTGTCTATCTGTTTCTAATACTATATGAATAATCTCTATTTTTCTTTTTCTTTCTTTTTTTTTTTGCTTAGTTATTTTATCATTCAGTTCAAGCAAGATGTTTATGCTATAACTATACAAGATGGAAGAAATTTTGAAATATTTTTATTTCTAGAAGAATATTGAAAATTTAAATATCTTAGCCGCAAAGATAAATATAACTTGTCAGAGGAAGCTGTCTTGCCTTACTCTTCTTTGCTGAATGGTTTGTTAAAGGCACAATATGACTCTAAAAAAAGAGAGAAAATTTTCCTTATTTTGAAAGGGCAAACATGAGTTTTAAAATGTTTAAATAATGGTTTTAGAGTATGTAAGATGGTTATTACCTGAAGAAAGTAGCGCTTAATGTGAAATTATTTGTTATAAAAGTAGCAAAATGTAAAATATTTAAACAAAAATAAATAATAAAGTTTTTATTTATCTTTCAGGTTGGTCAACTACTGCGTCACCATGTTACTCAATCCATCACATCTCTCATATATTGTTTTGTCGCCGATTTTATCAGCAGTGTTTGCATTGCTGAACGTTGTGACCATTTACATATTCTGCAGACATTTGCGCCTTTCAACCCTCTCGCTGATTGTCATGGTCAACATCTGTGCATGTGACGTTTTTGTTTGCGTCATTTCCAATACGTTCTACATTATAAATCTTCTACATCCGGTATACGCATGGTCGACAGGCGGCGCTAGCTGCAAGATATTCAAATTCGTAACGATGCTCACCAATATTGCGCAGATCTACTTTCTTTGTATACTAAATGCCGACCGAATCCGTCGTCTTGTTCACAATACCTCGAAACAATGGAAGAAACGGGAAGGTGTATTATTTGTGTCTGTTGCTTGGATAGCGGCGACAATTATATGTTTGCCACGCCTTGTTCTCTTTGACGAAAAAAGCATTTCAAAATTTTCACCCAAAGAAAATGCAACAATAGTTGTATCTTTTAACTGCAAGCCAACAGGAATGAATCCAACCATGTATGCTGTCGTCACCATCGCAACATTTGTTGTTGCTTATGCACTTCCTGCAACGTACATCTTGTTTTCTTTAATACGATCACAGGTTTTCATGTGGAGCAGGCGAAAACAAATACACATCTCAACCACCTCAAATGCAGTGATCAGAATGCATCACAAGCTCGCACTCACGTTTAATCTGACGGGCGCTTTGTTTCTGGCAATCTGGACGCCATTTTTCGTCCTGTCATTAGTCGACCTGTCCCATGACCTCTTGAATACCGAGGAGAGTAGAAATGTTAACTTTGCATTACGTTGTACACTTCTCATTTTAGGAAGTGCCAAACCCCTGATCTATATTGTTTGCTTGGACAAATTCAGGAACTGTTTTACATTTGGTTTACAAAATAGAAGCATAGAGGGCAGCACTTGGTCATCTAGTCATACGGACAACACGAGTTTGACAAAGAAAAAAACAAACAGCATTGACTGTCCGAATGTCATCAAAACTGAATCAACAGTTTGATTTGTAAAGAACTGTATCATATTCAGGCATGTTTGAAAAAAAAGGGATATTGTTTTGTTTATTATCATTTGTATGCATTGTTTGTCAATAGTTTGTTATGCGCATGATATATTAAACGACAAGTCAGATTTTTTGTCGAATTATCATAATTGCCGTATTACCTTTATTGGATTGGCATAAAGTATTGAAAAGTAGGCAATTTTGTGGAAATAATCTTGATTAGGGATAAGGAGTAATGTATTCGCAGCCGTATGCGGCTATTCTTTTTTTTCAATTTGGTTAAATAAAAAATATATTGGCCAGTTTACTTACCGTGTTGGAATTCCTGTCTGGTATTCGTAATTTACTGCACAATTCTGCGTTACTTTTGCACGAACCGTGTGTCATTTTCAGATTCCGGCTTTACGTTACTGGATATACTCTATGGATAAGGAAACGCGAAATTACCCATTTAGACGTATATTTTTAAGCTTTCGGACTTATTATTCTTATTTAATGTCCCTCAGTCTGCGGGCTTTATTTATGCGGGAATTTATAAACTCCCATGCTGTTTTTGTTGTTGTCTGTTTCAAATTCCTTATTTCGGACTGATTGTTAAAGGACATTTGTTGTTTTTTTGGTAAATGACATGCATGATATTATGCATAATGTGCTCGTAAAATGACATTTAGTACATGTAGTTGCTGGAAAATGTATAGAATTATTTACAAATGTCACATACATGTGTAAATGATTTCCTGTGTATGTTATCATAAACTGTAACTGTTCAAGTTTGAGAAATAAATTCTTTGTTTAACATCAGCCTTGATATCGATATTATTTTTGTATTTTCTGATCGTAAGATCAGTAAATACATAGCTAACATCCACGGTCTAACACAAAATTTCCTTACAGTCCTAACAACGCAAAGTAGTTCTCACTCAAAACTGCTTAAAAACCAGCAATTTAAAAGAAAGAATAATTTTTAATGTAGGCATTTAATGAATTACAGTGCATTAAAAGTTTAGATTAGTCAATAGAAATATGAGGTTACAATCACAAATTTCGCGGATGAATATCTTTTTTACCCAATGAAAAATGTTTGGCTATTTCCGTAAAGCTTCGGATTATCATGATTATCATTTAAATCAATGAAAATGATATTTTTAGCTATGTCGATTAATGAATACTCCAGAGCATAGTACACAAATAAATCTGACTGTCGAGTAGTGGAATATATACATGTCGGACTGTTTTGGCGAGAAGATTTTCGCTAAATTATTTTCATCAGTGTTAAACAACAGGTTTATCGTGAACAAAATACCTCGAAATTAATAAGGATTGCAAACACGAAATGGAAATTCTCAATTTAGAATTACAGTCAACTACAATACACTCAATTTATCATTATTGGATATATAAAGAATCTCAAGTGGTTGCTTTGACACTAACAAAGCATAACACAAATCTGCATGTAGTAATGACACATTATCAACTGTCTGTTTCACATCAAGTATGTCCATTTAACAATCAAAGCACCGAAGTGCAAATGGGCTGGTGATATTTCCCGTGTGTATGTTTTTATCGTTCTTAAAATTGATGTAATCAGTCAGGGCTGTTTTTTAGGAAATTTTTAGATTCAAAAAAAATATTGTAAAATTAAGTCGGGCTAAGTAGATTTTTAAAATGCCCCAGATAAAATTTTTTAAAAAAATATGTTTCTTTATAGACTTTCTCACGTTTTAAGAAGAAGGGGTGGAGAATTAACTTTCGGAAAAAAGAATCTGCACACTCAATACAATATAATTATGTTTGGCACTTTTAGATGATTTATATTTGATAATTTCAATAAAATATTAAATAATGTAATTATGTGAAGTTTGAAATTAAAATATAGTTGTAACATTTTTATTGCTATCTAGTTACGAACGTACCCGAAGTAATTTTTGTCATACGATTCAGGTTTATTTGTGTACTTTGTGTGCTCTATTTATAACGCGATTTTACGTATCTATCTCCCAATGTCCAATGGGGAAATTTGTACTTGATATTCTGGTACTTAATGTGTACGTGATCTGTTGACAGTTACCTAGGAAATGACAATTACATTATGCTATAATAGTCATTAGTACTGCTTGAATAATAAGATTGAGCGATACTGACGCCTGGCAAACAATACTCAAGCGAAAAATTCTGTTCTCCAGTTGATGCTATAAATGAATGTTTGAATCACAAAAGTAATTATTTTTCAATTAATATGCAGTGTTTCGCGTGACAGTAAGAATTGCTATCGTTTAATGGAGCATTGGCATTCGTGACGAGTTTAGATACTATAATTTTGTTTGCAAAAGGTTTCATTTGATATGCACATTATTTTCTAAAATATTACATCTTATCAAGGTTTTAGCACGCCTAAATATTACTGGAAGGAATTGAATATTGAATGAGTTCATTTTGTTCAAAAGCGGGTTAGCCTATGAATTAATAAATTGTTTTATTTGTTTGGTTTAACGGCGCACAAACACAGTTTAGGTCATATGGCGCCGAAACATGGAAAATGATTTCGGCTATGCTCGGGTTAGCAACACTAAAGGTTAAAACCAATTCACCTGCTGGAGCTACACTAGAAGATGTATAGTCTCCAGTAAATCAAACCTCTTACGATCTCGCACGGATAAATGTTGGCTGCAATTGATATGCCTTAATCATAAAATGCAACCACTCAGCAACAAGTGGAAGTAATGTTGTAATGCTTTCAGAAATAGATATAACGAATTTCAAATAAAATAAAACTCAATAAAAAACGTTTATAATCTTTACTAAAAGCAATGCCTATAATAGAACGTTTACAAATTGTATACTCTATATACATATTTTATATTGAAAACAATGCTAAAAATAGAACGTTTACTAATTGTATACTCTATATATACATGTTGTATATCTACAAAAATGTCAGATATAAAACCCCTGTCTAATGGTATTCATTGTATAATCAATATACATTCGTCAAATATGGCACGAGACTAACAACACATGAATTTATATTACCAATGACCAGCATTTACAAAAATTAAAAAAAATGACTAGAGTTTTTCTCCGACTTCATAAAATGTAATGCACAAGCAACATTTTAAACTTCCATATTGTCATCACTGTAGTCCATTACAAGTAGTTGTGTGTATATTTGATCCATCACTAACTAAACAGTCATTATGCAAGTTGTATTTCTTTTCAATGTCCACGTTGCACTAAGAAAAAAGTTGTCATGTTCGTAAAATATGATGCTCTCCTTGCACTTACACCCTTGTAAATTCTTCTTATATCTTGTCCAGTTTTTTTTATTTCCATTGCTTTCGGCAGCTGATTCATGGTGCACAACATTCCGTTTTTCTACATAAGCTTTTATGATGTCTCGTCTCACAGCCACATTGCCGATATTTACCCTGCCTTAAAAACGAATTAGGGAGTTCAGTTTTACCACGCCCAAGGGGTCCTTTCCGCTCTTTTCTGCTCCAGATATTAAAGAAAGGAGACATCGTTGTTCCTGTAAGTACCCTCTCATAGTCCTTTTTATACAGTTCAGCATCACTTCCGCACTTTATGCTTCCGTTTCGGGACAACTGTCCGTTTCGCTGATCAGTTTTCGAAATGATTTCCTTTTCAATACCCAGTGCTGAAGATGGGCGAGTAATTTCACGTGTAAATGAATTATTGCGTCTTCCAATACGAGAATCGCTTTTTGAAGACATGGATGAAGATGGTCTGCCATAGCAAGATTCAACGGTCAAACTGTTTCCAAAACTCATGTTTTCCTTTTGGCACATATTTTTATATTCAATTATGTTGTCTGCTTCAAAACCCAGTTTGCTTTATTGCCTACTAAACACTAAAACTGCGTTTATATACGGAAACACGTTGGAAAGATTCCATAAACTGTGACGCCATAAATGATGCAAATCTTAAGATCAAAATTTAAAATCTAAGTATATCTTAATACAATGATATGTTCCAGTTTGGAACCTTAGTTCGATATAGTAAATGATAATAGTTGACATAGGTGCAATCTATTGTTTTAATTCAGTCAGACCATATCATACTACACACATCCAGTACCTTTTACAAACTGATCATTGCTACGTACTTAAGATCACGCCCTCTCTGCCTAAATAAAGACAGTTTACATTAATTACAATGACCGTTAATGGCAGATGATTGGTTACGCGTAATCAAACACCAACTTGTATCAATCTGATGAATCAAAACAAGACGCCGTCGTGTACGTCACAGAGGTTAATATACAGTATACCTCTTATATTAATATATAATATGTAGGCGTTAAAATAACCAAATCATTTTATATAGTACATGAAATGTTAGTACATGTGTATATACTTTTTTAGTACATATAAGAAAAAGAATTCTGATGAAAACGTAAAAAAAAATACAAGACATTCACCATCAAAGAAAATAACAAAAAGGATTATATGGTGGCTGATTTGCGCCATGTCGTATTTTTGCTCCGCGGAACAAGGCGAAAAGAACACGACAAATTGTCCACTTTGTCCTATTATCGTATTTTCGCCTTCCGCTCCGCAATACGTCAAAATGTTGAATTTTTCGTGCTTTCGTCTTGTGCCGCGCGGAGCATAACCATGACATGGCATAAATCAGTCAAAATAGGATTAATCCTGGAGAGGAAGGAAAGTCAGTAATTGAGTCAGTAAAGCTATTGTTTGAGTCTGTTCATGAGAAACAATGGAAATCAAAATGTAAAGTTTCTTATTAGACGTGTATTATGTGGTCGATATTCGTTTTTCCTTTTTTGTTACGAATATCGTTTTTATGTATTGTTTTGTCCTTGTATTTGTATATATATTTGTTTGTTATCTATGTGATATATTTCTCTACAGTTCAATATTACAATTCATTATCCTATATCATTCCTATATTATTTCTTTTTATCATCTTTTCATCATAACAATTAATTACTTATATTTCATTTCAACATTACTTGAATGCCGGGCGTCAGTTTATACAAACTTCCCGAAAAAAAAATCATCTCATGCATGCGCACTTTAATATAAATACATTTCTAGTTTTGTGACAGAAATTGTTTGTCTCTTTATGAAATTATCAAAGCGTTTGTTTTATGTCCTTCTGAGGCATAAGCAGCCATTCCTATCATAAAAAACATACAACACGTGTGCCACAATTACAATACTAGTAGTAAAAAAACACTAAAATGAGATAATGAGACACGATGCTACATTTTACAGCTATCAGATATCTCGCATTATACTGTTATATCATTGTGTGAGAAGATTTTAAGCAAATTGAACCAATTAACAAAACTCAATAAGACGGTGTGGTATTATTAAAAACAGTAAATGAACAATAACAATGTTAATGACTGTCATAACCATCCTTAAGTGAAGAAGAAAATAGGTCCTGTCAAACCCAACTCCTTATGTTAGTCGATGATATCCTACAATCTGTTAATCAAAAAAGTCAAGTCGACCTCATACTCCTTGATTTTTCTTAAGCTTTTGACATGGTCAACCATGAAAAACTCCTCTATAAGCTACATTTCTACGGTATCTCAAATGGATTAAGTCTCTCTTAGACAATATGTCAAATCAGTAGTATTAAATGAGCCGCGTCATGACAAAACCAACATAATGGGTTTCCGACCAGCATGGATCCAGACCAGCCTGCTCATCCGCGCAGTCTGATCAGGATCCATGCTGTTCGCTATCAGTTTCTCTACTTGTTATAAAGATTGTTAGCGAACAGCATGGATCCTGATCAGACTGCGCGGATGCGCAGGCTGGTCTGGATCCATGCTGGTCGCAAACCCATTATGTTGGTTTTGTCGTGACACGGCTCAAATGGCTATACGTCTTCTACTATCCCAGTCTCCTATGGTGTTCCCAAGGGGTCAATCCTAGGACCTCTCTATTTTCTTATTTACATAAATGACCTTTCCTTTCTGACTGTTAAACGCTCTAAAGTTCGACTTTCTGCAGATATATCTCTATCCGTAGCTTCTCACTCCTGCCATCTACAACAAGACTTACATCAGCTGGAAACATGGGAATCAAAATTGGATATGAAATTCAACCCTTGAAAATGCCAGATTATCCAAATTACAAAACGAAAAAGAGAAATACAGAATCACTAAAGAAAGTCCAACACGACAAAACTGAAAGACACAAACACATATACAGCAGACCCTGATAACACCATCCTGGAATCAGTACTGTCAGCAAAATACCTTGGTGTCACTTTCTCAGAAAAAGTAAGCTGGAACACACACATTTTGTAAACAAGGCAAACCAAACACTAGCCTGCAGCATAACATCAATGTCCACTCGGAACCCCTTAAATTACAGCCTACAATACACTTATCAGGCCCCAGATCGAGTACAGCTCCTGTGTCTGGTCTTCATTGACCAGATCGAGTCTTTACAAGTCGGGATTCACGCTGGGTAAAAACGGACTACACTAGATTGGAGAGGCCTAGAACAAAGACGCAGCAAAGATCAACAAAACCATATGCCTATGAACCATGACGCTTTTCATGGAATGGCACCAACGTGTCACTTTGAAGGTTCCATGATAAACGCCATATGAACACATCTGCGGATGTTTCTAAATTCAAAGTTTCACCATTCGTGTTTAAATGTTGAATTCTGCTTTAGACGGTGCTAGGGGCGTAAACGGTAACCTGCATTTGCCAGTACCGTCCATGAACAGTCTCAATCAAACCGAGCCTGCAACATTTCTCAATTTTGCCGTGTTGGGCTTTTTTTAGGGATTCTGTTTTTCTCTATTTTACAACATCAAACAAAATAAGATTTTCCTGCCAGATTATCTCAAACCAGTAACAAGACCAACTCGTAACTTCCATTCCCATGCTTTCAAGCAAATTAGAAAAAACAACCGCCTATTACAAATATTCATATTTCCTTAGGACAATTTTCTGCACTTTTCCTCTTAATGAGTTTCAAACAATCAAGTTGCAAAAAATATGATAATAAGATCAACAAGGAAAGGCGGCGTTCAATGAACGAATGTCCCCCACACGACCCAGCAACAAGAACCAGTGGCAAAGAGCCCAGGCGGACCCCAAACAAAAACAGGACAGAGCACAAGACAGAGCACGGAGAGGCTAATCACTAAAATGATAAATAATTTGTAACTGATAAGGAATTCAAAGAAAATAAATAAATGATTGAATAATAAGAAATAATTTGTAACTGATAAGGAATATAAAGAAAAACAAATAAATGATTGAATAAAAGGCCCACAAAGTCAAAGGGTACAGGGGAAGGGGACAGGTGACCCGGGGAGGGGGTAAATTAAGGAAATAAGACTTGGGGCAAAGAAGGGAAGATACTTACCTTAGACGAGAAAACAACAAGGGACACAAGCACAAGTGTCACCAAAACAGTATGAAACAACATAAACATACATCTGAGGAACACAGAGGGGCGCCGCCTTGGAACGGTCAGCAGCACAAGTACTGCTGAGGAGTTTAAACCGGTTAATGGTGCACCAAACCTCACTCTAAGCCCCACCATGTTCCTGGAAACGAGAGTGTAAATAAAATGAATCCCCGCCAAGTGAAATTCTTACAGTTGCAAAGACAATAAAGTAAATATATATATTCTTTCATTTCCTAACTTTATTTTAAAACATTATAATCGGCGATCATATTCCATCATTAATATCAATGTCCACGAATGAAATCACACACTTGAAAAAGTAAGTAACCGTACATTTATATCTAATATAATCTGATCCTAATTTCTTAATATTCCCTAAAACCGTTTTTAATAAAAAAAGCTTGATTTTATAGTACTTTGTTTTACTTGTCAGATATACAAGTGCATAGGCCAATTGTCAGAATATTTCAGAAGAGTGCAATCAGATCGTATTAAAGTACATCAAATACTAGTCACTGTGCGTGTGTAGATGTGCCGCACGTCGTTATATAACACATAGTTCGTGTTTAATTGAGTGTTCCTTAGGGCGGTGAAAGGGGGCGTAGATGGTAAATTGCATTAGCCAATGTAACCTATTTAAAGACCCAATCGAACCGAGTCATTTTCTATTTTGGTGTTTTGGGCGTACTTTGAGTCTTCCATTTTAAACTACGTTATACAAGTTTACTTTTTGGTAAGCGACGAGCATGGTTAAATTGTAAAGAAATATTGATAAAGCAATTTTCAAATTCAAATAAACCCACACTTGATTATTTTTTAAGTAAGAATTTATTATCATGAAACTCTTCTGGTGGCTTATAAATTCGTGAGTAAAGATGTTGATGATTGATTTTATATAAAATTAACAAAAAAACAACAACAAACAATACCCCCTCCCCTTAAAGTCGCCCGACATAAAAGTGCTATATTAATGGGAATGAAGTTAATTGATCCAAATTTACATTTTAATCATCAAGTGTATAGATCTGTATAAGTATATTACATTTTGGATACTATATAAATACATTGTTTAACTCAATGGTGACACGGCGACTGTACTATTGTACCCGCTCAGTCCTGAATTTAATAGCTAATAGCTTTGTCTTATTATTTTAATGTTTTGTTTTGGTATAACTAACGATTATCAAGTGCAAACATATAGCAAATTCATTGTTTTCCACGTTATCTGTTACATAAAGCAGTCGTCAAGCTACCATTTATAGATCAGTTATAAGATTACTATGGTTCGACTATTAGATATTGTCTACGACACTTTTTATATCTTCGCCTATCAAACGAATGTCGCTGCTATCAGAGAAATGTTATATAAGTATGGAGACTTGATTCATTAAAACATGTGTTTTTTACAAATAAGATTTTATCTCAAGGTCTTACAGTATTAGGGATAGGAATCTCTCCGCGACAAAAAATCAGTTTATAAAGTACATTTGCATTTAAACCTTTACACTGAGTGGAGTAAATAGTTCAATTCATTATTTTCTATTTGTACAACGGATATAATGTATAAACCATTATGAACCATTGTTTGTATGGCTTGGCTATAAGTATGTGTGTACTTTATATAATTAATGCTAATAAAATGCATGTTATGCTATAAACATGTTTAAATATGCAACTCAATTCAATTAATATACCTCTCTTATTTCATATAATACACGCCATAGAGGTCCTATGAGAGCATTTGTATATTAGTTTCATATAAGTTGTACTGCTTACGAAAAAAGTACACAAAACCCAAACAAAACCCAAATCAACAACAACAACAAAACTTACAAAAAGGAAAAACAAACCCCAAACAAATAGCAATTTGTTTTGCTATTTCATGGTAGTTTCATCATCGCGGTGAATGTCTGGAAAAAAGGTGATCCCTCGGAAGCATTAAAATCAGCAAAATGACTTGAAAATTTCAGAATCATCATTTGGACATGTCAGGCCTTCTAGTTGAATTCTTCACAGTTCTCCATTTTATTACATGTATTTCTTTTAATTTTTTCTTAATATTCCGTAGACTCCCTCCAAGTATTCAACTGGTCTGCTGCTTCAGTTGCTGATGAGACTGATCTGAGTAGGTTTGTTTGTTTAAGTCACCGACATGATATAGGCCATATGGCGACGTTCCAGCTTTGATGGTGGCGGAAGATCTGAGGTGCTGTTCCGGGCTTTATTTCAGGCACGAACTGGTACCTCTGAGTACGTCATATTTTGTTTTATTTTTTCCAGCAATTTACATTTTATAACCAATTAGACTTCACGTTCAGTGAAGCTCGGCAGCTTAGAAAACTTTCATCATACTTCTTGTCAGTTAAATCATCATCTTCTAGTCTTTGGGTCATTAATTGCAATTTTGTTAATGTTTAAGGTAATATTCTGCATAAGTCGGTGGTGGGGAGGGGCGAGACAACGCTTTGGTGTAGATGTATCTTGTCTTTTGACAAACATTCTTTTGCTTCTTCAACATGTTAAAGTGAATTATGCAGGTGACAAAGTCCTGCTACAAATAAAATAGCAAAAGTTGTTTAAGTGTCAAATATTATATTACTAAGAGTATACCCTGTTTTAAAACTGACCAGATTTAACTAATCTGTTATAAGATTAATGGTTCGACTAAAAGATATTGTCTACGACACTTTTTTTATTCCGCCTATCAAACGAATATCGCTGCTATCATAGAAATGTGATACGTATAATGACGTGATTCATTAAAACATGTTTTTTTTTTTCAAATAAGATTTTATCTCAAGGTCTTACCATATTAGGGATAGGAATCTCTCGGCGGCAAAAATCAAAAATAGCTCATCAGTACATAGAGTACATTTGTATTTAAAGTATTTTTTAATCTTTACACCAATGGAGTGAATAATTCAATTCATTATACAATTTATGTATTTAGGACGTAAAACGGATATAATGTATAAATCATTATCAACCATTGTTGTATGGCTATAAGTATGTGTGTACTATATATAATTAATGCCAATAAAATAGATGTGTGAAGTTGGCGGCCCATCGGCCTGGCGGTGTGAAGTTGGCGGCACAGCGGCCAGGCGGCGTGAAGTTGGCGACCCAGCGGCCTGGCGGCGTGAGGATGGCGGCCCAGTGGCCTGGCGGCCAAAAATTTTAATGTTGTAGAAATGTTTTTTATAACAATAAAACGGCATTTAATGAAGTTTTTAAGATAATTATTGTTATTTAAAGGATATATAAAAAGAAAAATCACTTTCAGAGAACTTTCCATCGGGAACGAGCCTTGGCGTTGGGATTTCTCTATCCTCTATCTAACCCAATGATAGATTATTTTTCTCACTCACCTGGACACACAAGAAATCAGTGAAATGACTGGCTACGTGCATTACAACGTACCTAGTTTTGAAAAACGGGGGCTTAGGCGCCTGACTTTCTATGATTAAAAAGCATTATGTACGTCCGCAGAAATTCTACTGACCAAGTTTATGTGTGATCCCTCATCAAAAAGCAAGGTTATCATGATAAAACACATCAATATTAAAGTCGGAATGTGTCATAATATAAGTTTTTATAAGGAATTCAGTCGGTTGACAAAAAACGTTTATCGTTTACAAAGCTTTTTCTACTTATTTGGTTAATTTGGCCGAATATTCAATTAAAATATATCAAAATGAGATTCGTCACCAAGAAGCATCTATTATTGAGAGATAACAAATTATAAACCCCCTTCATCATTTCCGATAGAGGACCTTATCTGTTTTAATGTTGGTTGAAACCGGTTTGTACCTTAAAGATTAAAGTGATAGCGTTTGTGTAGATTGGCTACGCAATTCGCGGGTCAGTGATTTCCCGCAAATTTTACGAAAATTTTCAAACAATATTTTTTGTGTTTATTATTTATATCAGATACATAGGTAAATGTGTTGAGTACGTCTTAAATAATTATTAAGTGACGCAGTGGTCAAGTCCACTATAAGGGTGTAAAACAGTTATCATATTGTATTTATCATCTTTTAACGATATACATAAACAAAAACTACCAATTTGCCAACTGTCCACTTAATCGATTCGCAAAAATTATTGCTGTATGAAGAATTTTTAAACGCACTACGATTACAGAATATTTATAACTTGAATATATGGATCAATATATAATATTATATTTTTTACTTTTCTGATAATGCTTTCTCCTGATGTGTGGCGTTTTCTCTAACTGTACACAAGTGCATATTAACCCGTGTCCAAAAAATATCTGATGCATTTGTAACTATTTGAAACAAAACCGGTCAAATAAGAAAAAGATACATTAGACAGCCAAATGTAATAGTACTTATATATATAACCATGATTCGACCATGAATATAACACTTAAACGGTCGCTCTGTCTACTGCGCTATCAAGGCACATAAAACTCTCACGTTTTACTTTGTGTTTTATTCATAAGGAATCAGCTTGCCTTACCTTTTTTTATGGAAAGCCATGGCTGTCTTATATTGTTTTTTTTTTCAATTTATTTAACCATTTGGATAATATATAAGTTCGCTTCGACTATATATGAATTGAAAACACCTTCTAATTTAACCGGAATCCATTATATTAATCCACAGCTACAATATATGAAACCATACCGTCAGTGTATGAAACAGAGTTAGCAATATATAAGTTGATTTTATCGATATGATTCCAAGTTTTTTCAATAAATGGTACAAAAGTGGTTTTTTCAGAGTGTAGGACAAAAGCCCCCCCCCCCGGACGAAAGCCCCCCGTCTAAAAATGACAAGGTGGACAAAAGCCCCCCCATGAAATTTTCACATAGGACAAAAGCCCCCCCATCAAAAATACAGGTAGGACAAAAGCCCCCCCCCCCATCTTTTTTCACTCGCACAGGTGCTCGAATTCATCAAATTTCACACAAACTTTTAAATAAAAATGAAAAGAATTTGTTTTAATGTTTATTTATAATGTATATATTGAAGTGATAACAAAGTTTTTGATAAAAAATTGAATAATGTATGCATGCGATACCGAATTCATAGCTTTTCATATACACAACAAGGGTCAGAAGAGTAGTAATGTTTAATCACTTTTGTAAAGGGATCAAATTAATATCCTAAGCACTTTGTCACCTACATGTGATGTCCATACATATCTTTTAAACACATAAAAAACACAACTTTAATACAATATATGTAAATTTGATTGACTATGGGAGGGGGGCTTTTGTCCTACCTTTACTTTTTTTAGGGGGGGGGGGGCTTTTGTCCTATGTGAAAATTTCATGGGGGGGCTTTTGTCCACCTTGTCATTTTTAGATGGGGGGGTCTTTCGTCCGGGGGGCTTTTGTCCGTATCCCGTTTTTTCAGTATCGCGAACTTTATTTTTTTAAATACTGAACTTTGACGCTTCGAAATTTGCGGGATTAAACATGTTTTCGAATAACGTGGGAAGTAGTCTTAGTCTTAGAACATTTTCTCGGCTAATAATGTCGCTGTCTATGGACAATAAGTGACGTCATGTGAGTTATTCATGGTGATTATTCGACTTATCTATCTCGTGGTCACGACTTAGTAAATTGTGGCCACGACATAGTATCTCAGGCGCACGAGATTAATAAAAACACGCACATGTCACCTTTGTGCCACCGTATATGTTTGCTTACTTGTAGACAAAAATCTTGAACTGATATAATGTCCGATTGCAACAATTATAATAGAAAATAGCAAAATGCAAAATTATAAATAATTACCTAATCTGTGTCGCAATTACAACGCTTAATAATAATAATATCTGTCATAACATATGTCAGATATTTTTTCTTGCATATTGTAAATATTCCATTATATTTTAAATTCTTTATCTTTATTTTCAACGCAAATTTATATCATTACAGCCTTAACTATTTTCTTACAACAGCGTATGAAATTGCAACTTTATTCATAACGGAAAAATGACGTCATCCTTAGCGTGCCGTTGTACAGCATGCGACTCGTCTGGCACCCCCCATGCCAGATGAAATTTCCGGCATGTGTAAAACACACGAAAACGCCTGTTTGCTATGCAAGAAACCATAGTCTCCATCATCTTCATAAATCATCGATCGGCCTAAACAATCGCATTACATCCAACTTCGCAATACTTTTTGGCTCTTCTCCGATTTCAGGAGGTAGACTGGTACACTTGTCTCCGATCAATCGCAACTTCTTGGCCCTTTGATATTATTATAGATAATAGCTGAGGACGTTCCGATTGTTCCCCTAGATTGGAGGTGGACTGGTTCTCTGTCGAGTATGTCTCATGTGTCCTACTGGGCTATATTTTTACGAGTTTTTCTCAAAGTTTACTGTACTTCACGCATCTTCATATTTAGATGAAGATCCGCGCATCTTCATATATAGACGAAGAAGTGAAGATTGATTGCGAAATAGCATGAATAATAAAAGAAATGCATTTCGAAATAGCCTTTAGAAATTTACAGCATGAGACTGCTAACTTCACAAATTTCGAAGTGTCAAAAAAGAAACAAAACAAAAAAAAAAACAACAAAAAACAAAAAAAAACAAAGCTCAATATTTAAAAAAAAATAAAGTTCGCGATACTGAAAAGAGACGTGGAATAGTCTAAGTATGTGCTACCGACTCATTTCCTACGGTTTTCATGTTTGTATTATCCTTTGTTTTCTTTAGGCTGCTAGGCTACCAGGCTGCTAGGCTGTTAGACTGCTAGGCTGCTAACTTCACAATTTTCGAAAAAAAAAAAAAAAAAAAAAAATTCAATATTTAAAAAAAGTAAAGTTCGCGATACTGTAAAAAGACGTGGAATAGTCTAGATATGTGCTACCGACTCATTTCCGACGGTTTTCATGTTTGTATTATCCTTTGTTTTCTTTAGGCTGCTAGGCTGCTAGGCTGTTAGGCTTCTAGGCTGTTAGGCTGCTAGGCTGCTAACTTCACAATTTTCGAAAGTGTCAAAAAAAACCCCCCCAAAAAAAAAACAAAAAAAAAACGTTCAATATTAAAAAAAAATAAAGTTCGCGATACTGCAAAAAAACACGTGGAATTGTTTAAGTATTTGCTACCGACTCATTTCCGACGGTTTTCATGTTTGTACTATCCTGCTAGGCTGCTTACTTCACGAAATTCGAAGTGTCAAAATAAAAAAAAAGTTAATTATTTTATAAAAATAAAGTTCGCAAATACTGAAAAAAAAGGGACGTGGAATAGTTTTAATTTATTTGCTACCGTTTCTTTTTCCAAATTTTTTCATTTTTTGTACTATCCTGCTGGGGTGTTTAATTTCACAAATTTCAAAGGGCGTCAGAATAAAAAAATATTTTAAACGTTTAAATTCAAAATACTTAAAAAAAAGATCCGATATTAAAAAGGGCTTGGAATGCCCCAAAAAGGGAAGGGGTTTAACAAATTAAATTTCCCCGAGGGTTTTTCTTTGTTTTACTATTTTGGGTTTTTTTTGGGCCCTTGTTAGGGGGCCAGGTTTCCCTAGGCTCCCAAAACTTCAGGCTGTTGGGGCCTGCCAAACAAAACACGAAAAAATTTAAAAAATTTGGAAAACCCAAAAAAAATTTTAAATGTTTTAAAAACTTCATAAAGGCCCTTTCATATTTTGTTACAAAAATTTGGGTACCCCCATATATTTTACCCTGCGTTTGGGTCTTTTCTTTCCCTTTGTGCTTTTTTCGGGATTCGATATTTTTCAAAAAAGAAAAAGGTTTTAAATAACGGTATGAATGTAATAAATAACCAAAAAATTATAAACGCCTTAAAACCCCCAGGCGAACCCCATACATAAAACAAATTTTAATGCCGTTTCCCTTCACAAAAAAGGGAAAAAAAGATCCTAAAAGAAAATCCTTTTTTTTAAAAATATTTTTTAAATAAAAAAAAATTTTCATTCAATAACTTTTTTATTTTCATTTCCCAATAACTTTTTAAAATTTTTAAAAAGGGTTTCACCAACTTCAAAAAAAATTTATAAAAAAAAAAAAAGAAAGTGATCTGAAAGTATTTTTTTTTATATACCCTTTTAATAAAAAAATAATTATTTTTTAAAATTTCTTTAAAAATGCCTTTTTAAATTGTTAAAAAAAATATTTCTATAACATTAAATTTTTTGGCCGCAAGGCCGCCAGGCCTCTGGGCCGCCAACTTCACAAAAATGACGAAATAAAAAAATTCTCTGAAAGTGATTTTTTCTTTTTATATATCCTTTAAATAACAATAATTATCTTAAAAACTTAATTAAATGCCGTTTTATTGTAAAAATAACATTTTAAGCACACAAAAATTTTTGGCCGCCAGGCCGCCAACTTCACAAAAATGACAAAATAATAAAATTCTCTGACAGTGATTTTTTATTTTATATAACCTTTAAATAACAACAATTATCTTTAAAACTTCATTAAATGTCGTTTTATTGTTAAAATAACATTTCTACCACATTAAAATTTTTGGCCGCCAGGCCGCCAACTTCACAAAAATGACAAAAAAAAAATAAAATCTCTGAAAGTGATTTTTTATTTTATATATCCTTTAAATAACAATAATTATCTTTAAAACTTCATTAAATGCCGTTTTATTCTTAAAATAACATTTCTATAACATTATAATTTTTGGCCGCCAGGCCGCTGGGCCGCCAACTTCACAAAAATGACAAAATAAAAAAATTCTCTGAAAGTGATTTTTTCTTTTTATATATCCTTTAAATAACAATAATTATCTTTAAAACTTCATTAAATGCCGTTTTATTGTAAAAATAACATTTCTATAACATCAAATTTTTTGGCCGCCAGGCCGCCAACTTCACAAAAATGACAAAATAAAAGTTCTCTGAAAGTTATTTTTTCTTTTTATATATCCTTTAAATAACAATAATTATCTTTAAAACTTCATTAAATGCCGTTTTATTGTAAAAATAACATTTCAAGCACACTAAAATGTTTGGCCGCCAGGCCGCTGGGCCGCCAACTTCACAAAAATAACAAAAGAAAAAATTCACTGAAAGTGATTTTTTCTTTTTATATATCCTTTAAATAACAATAATTATCTTTAAAACTTCAATAAATGCCGTTTTATTGTAAAAATAACATTTCCAGCACACTAAAATGTTTGGCCGCCAACTTCACAAAAATGACAAAATAAAAAAATTCTCTGAAAGTGATTTTTTTCTTTTTATATATCCTTTAAATAACAATAATTATCTTTAAAACTTCATTAAATGCCGTTTTATTGTTAAAATAACATTTCTACAACATTTAAATTTTTGGCCGCCAGGCCGCTGGGCCGCCAACTTCACACCGCCAGGCCGCTGGGCCGCCAACTTCACACCGCAAGGCCGCTATGTCGACATCTTCACGCCGCCAGGCCGCCAACTTCACACAACTCAATAATATTCATGTTATGTCATACACATGTCTAATTATGCAACTCAAATCAATTACTTGAGTCTCTTATTTATGTATCCTTTAAATAACAATAATTATCTTTAAAACTTCATTAAATGCCGTTTTATTGTAAAAACATCATTTCCAGCACACTAAAATTTTTGGCCGCCAGACCGCCAACTTCACGCCGCCAGGCCGCCAACTTCACGCCGCCAGGCCGCCAACTTCACACATCTCATTAAAATTCATGTTATGTCATACACATGTCTAATTATGCAACTCAAATCAATTACTTAAGTCTCTTATTTATGTATCCTTTAAATAACAATAATTATCTTTAAAACTTCATTAAATGCCGTTTTATTGTAAAAATATCATTTCCAGCACACTAAAATTTTTGGCCGCCAGGCCGCTGGGCCGCCAACTTCACGCCGCCAGGCCGCCAACTTCACACATCTAAATAAAATTCATGTTATGTCATACACATGTCTAATTATGCAACTCAAATCAATTACTTAAGTCTCTTATTCCATGTTATTCAAGCCATAGAGGGGTCTTATAATACTCATGTTAATGCTTCCGAGGGATCAATTTTTCCAGATATTTATCCACTACAGCAGGTGTCAAGTGCTGTTTGGCAGCCGTAAAAAAGTTGCCCCGTACTTCACTTCAGTGTTGTTATATTTTTCTGGTTCTTGGAGATCATTGATGCCAGCACTTTTAAGTGTTGATGCGCTCATTGAACGCCGCCTGTCCTTGTTGATCTTGTTTAACATATTTTAAGCATTGAGCTACGTGCTGTTACGTGCTTTATTTCAGGCACGAACTGGTACAAGTTACAAGACAGCAATGTAAATTGCCTACAGAGAGATACCGGTTCTTGCCTAAAATAAAGCACGGAACAGTACCTTTTGGGGTTTCCCGGGGAAAGGGCGCCCTTAAGGGCCCATATTATTCGGTGGGGACGTAAAATCATCAAAAAAAACCACTCAGAAATTTGTCTCACCAAACAACTAAAAAACAAACCCGACCCGTTGAATACTTGGAGGGGTCTTTCATAAATTTAAAAAAAAATTAAAGGAAACTTGGGCTGTCTTTTGACAGACATTCTTTTGCTTCTTTATACATGTTAAAGTGAATTTTGCAGGTGACAAAGTGCTGCATTAACATCGTTTTACAAGTAAAGTAGCAAGAGTTGTTTAAGTTTCAATATCATATTACTTAAATTTTACCCTGTTTTAAAACTGGCCAGATCTAACTTAATTGTAACCTATTTGATTAAGAAAATCTTGTAGCTATCATAATTTTTCATCGAAAACGTAATGTATGAAAAAGTAATATTTAGAAATGAATTAAGTAGCATTCTTAACAAATATAAAGCAAACCTTACGTTTGTCATGTCACGTAAATTCTATTAACTCGTATTTTTCATCAAATTTCTAGATTGAGTTTGCAAGACTGAACAGTACAAACCAATTTATACAATCAATGCAGTAGTTATATCTACACCTCATGCCCGAGTTTCTATGTCACGACACACACCGACCTTGCATTCAGAAATAAATCCACTCAAATCATCGAGTGATTCAACCGAATTATCACACCATTAGCGCAGATAACTTATTGACTAAGATCATACCGTCAATAAAGCTTAGTAAGCATTAAGTATTTGTAAAAGCTTAACAACCTGAGAAATATAATAACATTTTTATTTTTTGCTTTGAAAATGGCTATAATGCAATTATTCATTCATATGATGTGACATTTGCTCCTGTAAAGATTAAAGAAATTGCCATATATTTTGCTATCTTTAATTGTGGAAATTAATAGGATATTTATTCTTTTTCCTGGTTTTATTTCTCGTGTAGGAATATGTTTTTTCCCTCTGAATTTTCTTCCCGAGGTACATTTTAAAACTATATCAATGAGGTGCTGAAAATGGTCTTATCATGTTTACTCTTTAGTTTTGACAGCTGAATTAGGAAGCATAGACGTAAAAATGTGTTTTAAAAATAACCCAGGCTATGCAACAAACTACATTGAAACACACGACAGTAAGTTAAAAAATGTATCGCTTGACATCTGTGTTGTTCATACGCCTGAAATAGATCACGGGGGAGAATCACGCCGTTCGTTACCCATGACGACATATTACAACTTTTTAAAGTCATTGGTTTCAGTTTATATACATATTTGTAAAAGAAACAGTGAGTTTTAGAGAAGAAGCCGTACGTTACCACGATCAAACCGGTGGAAAATTCTCTCGCTTCGAATCTGGTGACGCGCATTTAGGATGAAGTACGGGACAAAACATCATGAAATAAAATCCTGTGTGCTCGGAAAATTCTGAAGAAGGTTTATATATGTACCTTTACACTAGAACATCACGAATTTTAGAGAAAAAAGGGAAAAACCTACCTTTCGACCGCATCCGCCATCGTGTTTGTTTGGGTAACGAACGGCGTGATTCTCCCCCGTGTAGATGGAAACTTAGAATGATAAAATATTTCTAGGTGATAAAGACCAAAAAATGACCATTTACAAGAATTATAATTACTTTGTCCAGATATAATTTTATTCCTAATTACATGACTTTTTAGCTCACCTGTCACAAAGTGACAGGGTGAGCTTTTGTGATCGCTTTTCGTCCGGCGTCCGTCCGTCGTCCGTCCGTCCGTAAACTTTTGCTTTAAATGACATCTCCTCATAAACCACTAAGCCAATTTCATCCAAACTTCACAGGAATGTTCCTTTGGTGGTCACCTTTAAAAATTGTTCAAAGAATTTAATTCCATGCAGAACTCTGGTTGCCATGGCAACCAAAAGAAAAAACTTTAAATATCTTCTTTTAAAAAACCATAAGAGCTAGAGCTTAGATATTTGGCATGAAACATATTCTAGTGAGTGTCTACCAAGTTTGTTCAAATAAAAGCCCTGGGGTCAAAATTGGCCCCGCCCCAGGGGGGCATTGATTTTCCCTATATGCATATAGTAAAAACTTAAAAAATCTTCTTTTAAAGAACCATACAAGCTAGAGCTTAGATATTTGGCATGAAACATCTTCTAGTGAATGTCTACCAAGTTTGTTCAAATAAAAGCCCTTGGGTCAAAATTGACCCCGCCCCAGGGGGTCATAGATTTTCCCTATATGCATATAGTAAAAACTTAAAAAATCTTCTTTTAAAGAACCCAAAGAGCTAGAGCTAAGATATTTAGCATGAAACTTCTTCTAACGAGTGTCTACCAAGTTTGTTCAAATAAAAGCCCTGGGGTCAAAATTGGCCCCGCCCCAGGGGGTCATTGATTTTCCCTATATGCATATAGTAAAAACTTAAAAAATCTTCTTTTAAAGAACTCAAAGAGCTAGAGCTAAGATATTTAGCATGAAACATGTTCTAATGGGTGTCTACCAAGAATGTTCAAATAAAAGCCCTGGGGTCAAAACTGGCCCCGCCCGGGGGTCATTGATTTTCCTTATATATGTATAGCAAAAACTTAAAAATCTTCTTTGGAAAAACCCAAATAGCTAGAGTTTAGATATTAAGCATGAAACATCTTTAAGTAAATATCTACAAAGTTTGTTAAAATAAACGCCCGGGGGTCAAAACTGGCCCTGCCCCAGGGGTGTCATTGTTTTTAACTATATGTGTATAGTAAAAACTTTAAAAATCTTCTTTTAAAAAAGCCAATGAGCTAGAACTTAGATGTTTAGCATGAAACATCTTCTTATGGGTGTCTACCAAGTCTGTTCAAATAAACAAATAAAAGCCCTTGGGTAAAAATTGGCCCGGGGGTGGGGGGCCTATATACAGGTGAGCGACCTCAGGGCCATCATGGCCCTCTTGTTTATTGTTCCGGTAGAATGTCATGACTATTTCAGCAGTAATTAACGCACTTTCTATTTAGCAAGTAACAACTTATCTGTGATATATGCGAACGAAATTATTCTAACATAAAAGACCGAAACACAAATGATACAACACTGAAAGGCATTATGACGTTACACCTACGTTTTTTCAATGTGCTCCAGCTATAAGCAAACGGTTATCGTTGGATAGTGCAATATAAGTAAAACACCTATACAAGTCATGGGCAAATTTCATTGTATTCGACTGACAAGAAAATAATAAAGGAAAA